>NC_051185.1:57054981-57203561 GCF_013339695.2 Rhipicephalus sanguineus
TCTGGGTTAATAATAATAATAATAATAATAATAATAATATATAATAATAATAATAATAATA
This sequence comes from Rhipicephalus sanguineus, assembly GCF_013339695.2. Classification (NCBI taxonomy): domain Eukaryota; kingdom Metazoa; phylum Arthropoda; class Arachnida; order Ixodida; family Ixodidae; genus Rhipicephalus; species Rhipicephalus sanguineus. The sequence continues at coordinate 57,055,043 of NC_051185.1, forward strand.
ATAATAATATAATAATATAATAATATCTGGGGTTTAACGTCCTAAACCACGATATGATTATGAGAGACGCCGTGGTAGAGGGCTCCGGAATTTCGACCGCCTGGGGTTTTTTAACGTGCACCTAAATCTAAGTACACGGGCCTCAAACATTTTCGCTTCCATCGAAAATGCACTCGCCGCGGCCGGGATTCGATCCCGTGACCTTCGGGTAAAATATCTGGGTTCTTCAAAGCGTACCTAAATCTAAGCACACGGGTGTTTCTGCATAAATTTCGCCTCAAGTTAAAATTGCGCGCGGGAATTCCGTTTTATCAATGACGTGTCATTCCATTATCTGTTTTCTTTTTAGGGGACAGTTTGAGTACCGAAGTGTCAGACTTCACTTGATAGGAATATTTCGCTGTAGTGGGACCACGACCGTACAATAAAAGGACATCTTAAGCACAACTAAAGCTCCTCATGAACTAAAGTGCCGCAGTTATACACCCAACAACAACGCGAAAGTGCATGAGCCTCGCTTTTGTTTACCACCGAGTCGCTAAAATGCGGGATTCACACACTATTTAATGCTCCTTATGTTTGGGACTATATGCCAAGCGCACTTTACGACGTGCTTGAACCAGAAAGCGGCACCAACACTGAAATGATTCTGGGCGAACGAAGGGTACGACACCAATACACAGCCCTCTCGAAGTCGCACGTCACTGATCTTATTATAATGCGCATGCAGCGAGCAAGCCCATTTGCTTCTGTACACCATGTTAGGTATACGTATGAGCAGATAAACTCGCGCTAACATAACAGAAAAAATCGCTCTTTGAGAACGTGCAGGACGTACGCGCACATGCAAACACGACGTGGCTAGCAGACGACGCAGGGAGCAATCCACACTAGGCGCGCTTCAACCAGTACCCGCCAGGCGGCGACTCGCTCGATCTTGCGGCCAATAGAAAACAGTGCACTTCTTCGTCGCGATATTTATTCCCGTCAAGGAACAAGCTATAGAAATGTTATACAAGTATTTATTTCCCTTTGCCACGAAAGATGTGGCAAAAGGCGCAACATACCTGTAATGCAGGATTTTATTGCTGTAGACAAATTAAGCTGAGGATAACAAAACTTGGTATACATTGACTTTGGTATTTGTGCTTTCTTTTAGATATTTTACGTGGCTTTCCCACGCATCGTGATTTTTTAACATTGTGCTGAAACACATGTAGTTTACCGAAAACGACGAAGTTTGAGAATCGTTTTTCAAAAAGGTCATTTTGAGCATTGCATATGTACCATACTATGACTGAGCGAGCTACATGTCTGTCGTTACTCGACACCGCATGAACACGTCAGCGAATGTGGCCGATGATAAGCGCATTAGCGCAGCGTAGCCGTACATTTCTCGTCGATGCAACTGACCTCTCTGCTCTAACGTGAGTGCCGATGTTACATCGGACCATAGGCGAATATTTAGGCGTCACAGTGTATTCGACATGCGTCGTAAGCCCACATTATGCACGCAACTATTACTCACTTCACACACAGACGTCGATCCTGTTCGTAACGCTTGGCTCAAAGCTCAACAATGCGGCATAGGCGCCTCCTCTCTTACTTCGCATGACATCGATTACACAATCGCGTGGTACCTGCCGGAATCTTGAAACACATAAGCTTAGTTATGTCTGCATCACCTCTAAAAGGGAAATGAGAGGCACTTTTTCATATCAATTGCATCAGGAGGGATAATATCGTTGCGAAGGTGCTGTTTTCTGAGCATGTAGACTGAGCGAGAGAGAAAACTCTTGATTGAAAGCAGAATGATCGGTCAGCGTATATCTTCCTACTCGCTATTCTACAGGGAGAGGATGGGAGAAAATGCACTAGAATGATGGGGGTGGAAAGACAGTAAAAAAAAAAAAAGAAATAAAATGCGGGTCTTGTAATAGCTGTCCAAGGCGATGCAGTGACAGTCTCGACAGTTAATGTAAAATGTGAAAAAGAAAAGAAGAAAGGAACACCTGTAGGCACGACACACACTTTATTGATTGAATGGTCACAGTTTTTGCTGAGAAAACCAATAGATTCGATGTAGGTGAAGAAGTAGTCCAGTGCTTTTCGCTGTTTCGATGGGCAAGGCCAGGGACCCAGCATCCGTGTTAATGTCAAGGGGTCTTGGTCGAGCTTTTCTAGGTTATCTCGATATTGTTGTCGTGTTTATACATGCTGGGCACCCGAGCAAGATGTGCTCTGGGGACTCCATGGCGCCGCGCATATCAGAACATGGGTTCGGAGTCTGGTCGTTGCGGTAAAGCAGACTATTCGTGCAGGCACTGTTTTATCGAAGCCGGTGATACCGTGTTTCCTGATGCCGTGGTAGACAATGGCTGATCTTGAACGGAACCACACTTTGCCCAAGCCATACGCTGCCTTTGGCGGGCTAGAGGTACAATTTCCCGCTCCCCAAACGCGTAGGGAAAAAAGTAAATATTTGGCTTGTGGTGCTGAAGTATGTAATATTTCAAAAAATATAACATAAAAAAGAAAGAAAAACGTTTGAAAAAAAATTTCACTCCCCGTCGGGGAATCGAACCCCGGTCTCCCGCGTGACAGGCGGGGATACTGACCACTATACTAACGAGGAGAACGAAGCTAGATGTTTTCATTAGTGACAACATCCCTTAAACGCCCAAGCTATTTTCTTGGCTTTTAGTAATAATATATACAAATGCAATATGCAGATATCTATAAGTGTAGGTAAATCAGTGAAACTGCATGCATATATATTGTCTGTATTGTCACGAGGACGTGACTGTGAAGACGACGGCACTCGGCTTATTAAAGACGAAGCACGAACTTGTGCCCAGGAAAGGAAAAGTCAAAATACAAGCACTACACGCTGTACACTGATAGCGGCGATCACCCCCCCCCCCCCCCCCCCCCCAGCTTCGTCCGTCGATAATCTGATCAGCGGTAAGGCGGGTCGGCATTTATACATGTGGTATCGAAGATTCCAGCCTTTCAGTTGTGGTCACGTTAGTTCCAGAATAAACTGTTGCACGCCCAAGCTTATCGAAACAATGTAAAATAATCCGGAATGTTCAATATTCCGGCACGGCGGGCGCAAGGCAGTGGTTACACGTGTAGCTGGTCAGTTATATGAATATAAAAAAAAAGAAGCGCCTGGCAATATTAGAAGTGATGATATGTGTCTGAGTGCCAGGGAGGCGCCGTCAGACAGGAAGGCCGGATGTCACACTTGAGGGCCTAAACTAAACAGAAGCGCGTCATCGTTTGCCTTTTCACAACTCTAGCTAACCCCAACCAGGCGTTCAAAAATCAAAGAAAGAAAAAGCGTCATCGCTCGAAGGAGCACCCATCCAGGACGATAACGACGTTCAACGACTCACTGCGCCTATAAGCATACGCCGACCAGGCAACAAGGAAGCAACCGCCAGCTCTTCTACACCCCAGTGTATAACGTCACCGCCGAGGCGCTTATGTAGGCTAATGCGTCCTCCGAAGCAGTGCATCTACAATGTTCTCCCAGCGCTCCCACGGCGCGGCGACTCTCGCTTGGGATGAAGCCGTTAGGAGGTGGCGTCTTCCTTCTTGACAGGGGGGCGGCAGCCCGCCGCACCATTGAGTATCGGGCGTATCGCCGACGGAGAGAGTGGTTCGATGGTTTGTTTCCAGGGGCGCCAGTTTATCATCGCCAAGCGTATAATACCAGGCGCCTCGTGCAAACGCCCGGCGACCCAGATCTGGGGCGGGTCGTTTTGTTTGTCCGCGCCGGCTGTGGAGCGCGACGTTTCTATCTTTGGGTCGCGGCGAAACACTTTCGCCGTGTTAGAATGGCTGAATGCTTTTGTACCTTCTGTCGCCTGTGAAGAGAGAGAGGGAGAAAACAGGAGGCAGCCATGTCTGTCGAGGCATCTCGATGGCGTGTCGGCACGCAAGGTATGCATGCGACGTCTGGAACCGTCAGAGCTGTGTAGAGTCGTCGCCCGTACACGCAGCTGCTTGCAACTTTTGTTACTCCCGTGTTCTAAACTTGCTGTCGCGCTTACGGGCCTAGATCGTCGCTTTAGTACGTTTCCTTCCTTCATTTCCTTTTGCTTCTGCCTTTTTTCTTTGCCTGCTTCCGGCGCCCCTGGTGTATACATATGGCGCCAAACATTCCATTATTTATTTTCTTGCGCTTCCCATTCGCTGCCTTAAAACCTCGGTTCTAACTTAAATCGCGCCCATAATATGCTTACTCAATTCAATGTTTCTTGGAAGATCGACTCATGGGCCTGAGCGGTTCCGAGCATTTTACTTGCCCTCATCTGTGCGCCAAACTCACTGGGGCTGCAGCTGTTTAGCTAACTGGCGCCGAAATTGCACTATTTCTGATATTTTTTTTTTCAAATAGCCCCGTGTTGTGTGTTTTATGAGAACATTATTATTTGGCAACTTCGCCACTTTGCCCGCTCACATTTAGCTTTTTTTGCACAGTCACCAAGCTTGCTCACCAACGTTAGTACTGCTGTGCTGGCTGCTGTCTTGCCAATTTAAAAATGACCCTTGCCGACATGTGGTCGAGAAAACGACTTGATGCTCGATTCTGTCTGGCTTAGCTTAGGTAACTGCATATAGATGCACCGTTAGAGTTATTCTCCAAACAAACTGCTACGGCACAATACTTACGTGCGTTATTGTTATGTGCCCACCATCACCAAACCCCTTCAATATACGTGCCAAGGTGACACACCAGGGATATGCAGCCCCAAACACGACAAACCTGAAGGCGTTGCATCCCCAACAAGCACGTACGCGCAAAGCGATGCCTCTTTGTGGAGAGTCACTGCAACCACATTGTATCCAAGACACCATAGAGATTCTACGGTGTTTAAAATCAGAAGATTACTGTGTCGTGGTATCATTTTGCATTCTGGTTGCCAGCGGGATCTTTCTCAGCCACTTATTGTGTCTTTGACAGGTGTACCACGGGCTTCTATGTCGCTTTGTTGTGGGCCGCGCATTAACATCGACATTCATCGTGAGATGGGTTCTGTAACAACATCTCGTTTTCTTGCTTTTCGCAAGCCAGTATGGCTTGGAGGATCACGTGCGATAATTACAAGTCGTACCACAGTCCGTTTATACCGGTGTGATGATGGCAATTGAAAGTTTTGTGCTACCTGTCATCACCAAGTCACATCCTAAAGACATGGCTCTCGCCGCAGATGGAACGAGCAAGTATTCTCTTAGAAACGGATCATTTTGTAACGTTCACAAAGTAAGCATTCAAACGGTTTCTTTTTTTGTTTTTTTTGTCCCACATGGTATGGCCCTTCGGACGACTTGTGCCAATGCCCTCGTTTATTCAACGTCGGGAACCTATAATCGAAAAAGACGCCGAGGAATTGATGAAACTGAACTTAACCTAAAGGCCACCGCAAGGAAAAATAAAGTCATCTCCTTTAGGCTCACGTTTTTGTTAAGCTTCCTGATGTGGAAGTTCTTTCGCTTTAAGCATAACAATAACAAGTTACTGGCCCAAGTGATAAACAGTAATGGCGAAAAAAGAAAAAACAAACAAACAAACGCGATTTATATATAGTATGCATCAAAACGATCAAATATATCTACAATGAACTGCTTAGTAGAGCAGGAAAAATGGGCGTACAGCAGTGGAGAATAGTCACCACAAAAGACAGTTTCTAGCTGGTTCCCTCTCCGTAACAGCGCGAAATGGAGACAGTAATAATGACCGTGAATACTTACAAGTAAAGCTCGCTATACTCGATAAAAAAAAGGCATATTATAACCAGCGCTGTGTCATCAACACATGCAGCCCTCCATAGCGTCCATCCCGTTGCTTACCGGCTTTTCATCGTGCGCTGCTGTCAGGAGAAATGCATCCTAGAAGATTGCCTCGCGAGTCCGATGAGTTAATAATTACGGAGGAGCGCCGCTCCTTACCTTCACTAACAGGTTCATTACTGGCTGCCAGCGCCGCCATCACAACTTTCGTAACCCATACACGACCCCAGCTCTACACAAAAACAACCGACCGTATAATCAGCGAGTGTGTGAACGAGCTACGTAATTCCTCGAGTAAAAAATGATTTCTCACGTCACGCGCACCTCGGCGATCGGTGGGCGACTATCAGGACAACGTACCCTTCCAGATGCATAGCGTGTCGTCGTCACCCACCCATCCCGGCGTAACCACGCCGGTCTGATTTTCATTCTGCAGCAACTGTGTATCATCGCCGGCTATGGAGGAACAGGCCCATACGTCGCGGGGTCAGAGATGCCCCGCTCGTGGCGCATAGCTGCTGCCAGCCGCCCTTAATTGGACGTTCCTTGGCCGACCTGACGCTTATCTCAGCTCGGCGAGCCAGCGCGCACCCCGACCGCGCATCACAAAAGGGCCGAGGAAGGAGAGAGGTCCAGCTGGGAGCAGCGGGAGGCATACCTTGTCCACTCGTTCTAGGCCGCGCGTCGCGGCTTCTTCCTGCTTTTGTTTTCCCCTTGGACGGTGTCGGCGGCCTCTGACACGGCCGCGGTCCTCCGCGGCTGTTGCCCTCACCGACGAATTGTCGCCTTGCCTGCTGTCCTGACAGGCCCGAAGCGAACGGGCGCTCGGCTCTGCTTTGTAGTGGTTAGGATGTGACACATCCCCGGTGGGACGGTCGCTCGTGACGTTTCGCTCTTGTCGGGGGCCCGGCCACGCTCTCACGCGAGAATTCTTCGCGAGATGGCGCTTGACCTGCTGGCCATCTAGTGGGGCAATGCAACCCGGCCCTGCACAAATAGCCGGCTCAATAAATGTTTCTTCTCTCTCTCTCTCTTTCTCTCTCTTGCGTAGTGCACGCAATTATTACTTTTGATTCGCAGCTAGCCTTCATTTCCGCTATGCGCTCGCTTTCTTCTTAGAGAGGTCATTCGACAATGCGCAAAACCGTTGCGTGAACGAGCAGTTTATGCGTGCAACGTTGAAGTCATAGAGCCACTTGGAAGGGTCCATTAAATGAGCGTTTAACACGGGAACGCTAACCCAAGAGGAGAGTGTTACAACCGTGTCAAGGTCGAGACGGGGAAAGGGAGTCATGAAAGCGATAATGAGCCTGTTATGTAACGGTACAATAGGAATGGCTCGAGTCCTTACTATTTGACCATACCTATTGTTTGTTGTCTTACAGTTCACCTGAGTAAGTTGACCCGTGCAACCTTGTTGAACGAGTGCACCCCTTAGCTGCCAAGCAATGCTTGCGCTCACTGATGTTTTTAGAGGGCATTTTTCCGCTGCAGTCAACACGCTCCACATTTGTTCCACTTAGCAACATACATCCATATAGTTGCATGCCAAAAAAAACATCAAGTACACGGTCGTTTACAACAGCTTGGTCTCCAAAATAAAGTTTAATGACTTGCTCACTCACGGTTGTGTCATGCATCTGTACAGAATTAAACAACGATGTTCTTGGTGCCTTTTCTTACCTAAGGTGCCCTCCACGCCATAGATGACCGGTTACTTGCGCAATGTAAACCGTTTAGCAAAGGACGCGCCGCTAGATGTCTGTGCTTTCTTAAGGAATGTACTATGCTTGTCCGTGGGGCTTAAGTAAAGACATTTATCGCATACCTGTTCCAGCAGGAAACCCCTTGTGGTTTTCATTGTAATTACACAGCTTCTAAACAACGTTGAAGATTTCGGAAAGAGCGATAAGATCAATTGAACGAATGGCGAAACGCACGCCAGACGCGTAGTACTTATCACGAGGAAAGAGTTATAGCAGTATCTGAACTCTTACGTGCCAGAACCACGCTATGATTATGAGGCACGCCTTAATGGAGGGCTTCGGAAATTTCGACCACCTGGGGTTCTTTAATGTGCACCTAAATCCAAGTACACGGGCCTCATTCATTTGGCCTCCAAAGAAATTCCACCGACGCCGACGCCATTGGAATCGTGTACTTCGGGTACGAAAAGAGAGTGCTCGAAAAATATGGCAAATAAATTTCGCGCATTGTCACAGAGGTGCAAGAGAGATCACGCAACGGAAAAGCTTCTGTATCCTCGCGTTTTCTGCACTAAGTTAGCAATAAAATCCCAACGAATTTCTCAAAAAGGAAGCTTCCGAGTTGTCGAAAAGTTCTTCCCGCTTCAGGATTCGAACCCGGGACTCACGTATTTCCGAGGTGGTCGTTCTACTGTCTGCATAATCTAACCTGGATGCTATTAACTGGCAGCAGCGCGAGGGAAAAATTAATCGACTAGAAACACTTCGCTGTGCTTCCGAGGAACTTCGGCGTACACGTTTCGGCCTGCTCGTTCTGGCGTAGCCCCAGGTTGTTTGTTGCGTACCATTTCCGCACACACGACTGTACACTTTCACCGTACACGAATGACCTCTGATGCGGTTTGCCTGGGAGTTTGAAAGGTGCAGTTGCGTGGCGTTCCTTCGCGCACTTTTCGTACGGGGCACCGCGAGGACTGATTAATTATCAGCGTTGAGCTCGTACTCGCGCTTGTACGTGTGACTTTGCACCTCGCCTCGTGTGCAATGCATAGAAAACAGACACCGCGAATCCGAGGATACGAGGAAGTGAGCAAGCGGTGCACTCTTATTTATTATTATTTTTTTTGTACGGCGATCGTCGTTTATCATGGCACCGTCTTCGTTTGTCCAGCAGGTATGTATCGGTTCGTGCGTCTCATTACGGCATGCATTTCGAATTCCACGCGTATACGCGAGCACATGCCGTATCGTGGGAACCTTTACACTTCCTGAACATTGCGTCCGTGCTGGCTCTTTGTAAACACGTCGACTATCGTGCTTAATTACTCAGCTTTGGAGTGCAGTTCCACGATTTGAGCGCGCTTGCTCCTTGAGGCTAATGGCAAAGTCGATATTAGTACTTCAGACAGGACGTGGTCCCAACGCTCAACGTTATGCTTACAGTATATGAGAATACACGAAGTTGTTCTAAAAAGGAAATATTCGGGACATGCTGGCGACAATAATTGCGCAGTCACTACGCAGGTGTATAAATGTGCAAAACGAATCCACGCACGAAAAGCAGGATACAAATGTGGACCGACAGATTCTGAACAGTCTCCACCTCGTGGTCATTACATCTTTCGTAAAGAAGGAATTAACAGCGCAAGCACGGGACAAAAAAAAAAAAAGAAAACACGAGGACGAGTGCCGACTGCCAAGTGATTATTTATTGGAAGAAACGAACAGTATATATACATACAAAAAATGATAACACAAGCATGAACAAAATTCATCAAAAGCTGGCGTTTGAGAGCAATCTCGCCACACATTGTGCCAAGCATGGTTTCACCTCGAGCTTCTCTGACGTTACCCTCCTAAAACGCTATCGTAGCGAGATCTTTCAAGCCTTCGTTATCAGCCAAAGGGGCTTGCAGTATCTGGATATACAAGATAGGGAAGTTTGCTTCGCGAATAACTCACGAATAACTCACGAAATAACTCACGAATAACTGTGCTGCCGTAAGAACAAGAACGCTTGGTGTTCTTACTTTAGCAGCTTCTATTTCCTTCCTCCTAGAATCAGCAGCTCCTTTCTTCCAACCGGCAGCAAATGGTTAAATCTACGGGTAATGCAGTTACGTGAGGATCTGGCGACGTCCTTTTCCTTGACACCCCGGCAGCTTCAAGCGCACCCCAAAGCACAGAAACCTACGCACAGGCACAGTGCTCTATTGTTAGCCTGACCGCAACAATGGCAAAGGGTTATCGCTGACTGGCAGCTGCTCCCAGGGTTCACACGTTGTCGCCTCTTAAACAGCTTAGCGCCACCCGTAAAGCTGTCGGCTTCACCCGTGCTGGCAATTCTGGGTTTCCTCGTTGCATTGTCCATTCCGAACTTGTTCCTATGTATAGGAACAGCGAGAGAATGTATATAACTGGTGGAGTTATGCGTGCATAAACCAACTATCTAATGAAGGTGTGCTACATTTGCGTATCATTGCAAGCGAAGTTCTTAAGACGCAAAAACTAAAGTCATCTGCGCATAATGCTGCGAGAACGGACACATATCATGGTCATTCTGTCTGTGAGTGCATGGAAAATATTTGTACACACTTCATCCCCGGTAACAGGAGCCCAGCCAGAATTTTTTTTTCCGGAAGGACCTGGGCCCTGGTCGCCTAAAAGCCTGCAGGATAATACAATGATATTACAACCAACCAACCAATGAGGGACGAGGGGGGCGTGTTGTTGAACCGCCCTTTAAGTTCTTGAGTACGTTTGTCGTGGTCGTGACGTCGACGAAGACAGCAGCCGGCCTTTGCAGGGTGAAACTGTTTATCTGGCCGAACTTGTGGCCGGAAAATAAGAACTAGCACTACAGCAATACACGCTGTACAATGATAGCGGCGAACAGGGCGTCGTCCGTCGATCAACTCACAAGTGGTGAGGCGCGTCGGCTTTTATACAGGCGCTATCGAACTTTCCAGCGATATCGCTGCTTGTTGCGCATGTTCTAGAATAAGCTCGAGCGTTCGCGTCTTGCGCGAAATCTTAACAAAACGATCCACTAATCTCGTGAAGCTTCTCGAACACTGACGCGCGGTTCGCTCTGAGCGTCGCTGGCAGTCTTTGTGGGCGAAAACGGAATACAACAAAAGTGATAATAAGGAACGCACGTGGCAATGCCCCCCTCTGAAAAAGCATCGTCCCGATGCTTAAAACAGAACATGGGGGGGGGGGGGGCTTATGGTCAATGCATGCAACAATAAAGAGCAAAAAAAAAAGAAAGTACAATAAACAATAATCGCAAGCAAGAAAGTACAATAATAAAGGAAAAGTACGGCCTTCAGATCACTAACGCGTGTAATACGGCTTGAGGCGCACGACATGGACGACTTCAGGTCATGCACGGCGCCGCTGAGAGTTCGTAATGCCGTCAGGGACAACCTCGTAGTCGAGTGCGCCGAGGCGTCGAAGTACCCTGTACGGTCCGAAGTATCGTCGAAGAAGCTTCTCACTAAGTCCCCGTCGGCGTATTGGCGTCCATACCCACACACGGTCACCGGGTTGGTATTCCATGTGGCGTCGTCGAAGGTTGTAGCGGCGGCTGTCAGTCGTCTGCTGGTTCTTAATCCGTAGGCGGGCGAGCTGTCGTGCTTCTTCGGCGCGCTGTAGGTAGGTGGTCCCGTCGATGTTTTCCGCGTCGGTCACGTTTGGTAACATGGCGTCGAGCGTCGTTGCCGGGCTCCGTCCGTAGACCAACTTGTATGGCGTCATCTGCGTCGTTTCCTGTACGGCCGTGTTGTACGCGAAGGTCACGTACGGAAGGATGGCATCCCACGTCTTGTGTTCGACGTCGACGTACATGGCCAGCATGTCGGCGATGGTCTTATTTAGACGCTCGGTGAGGCCGTTGGTCTGTGGGTGGTACGCGGTGGTCCGGCGGTGGCTTGTGTGGCTGTATTCCAAGATCGCCTGAGTTAGGTCAGCCGTAAACGCCGTACCTCTGTCGGTGATGAGAACCTCTGGGGCGCCGTGTCGAAGGACGACGCTCTCAACGAAGAACTTGGCTACCTCAGCGGCACTGCCTTTGGGCAGGGCTTTTGTTTCGGCGTAGCGGGTGAGGTAGTCGGTGGCCACGACGATCCATTTATTTCCGCAAGTCGACGTTGGGAACGGCCCCAGGAGGTCCATCCCGATCTGCTGGAATGGTCGCCGAGGAGGCTCGATCGGCTGGAGGAAGCCGGCTGGTCTTGTGGGTGGTGTCTTTCGTCGCTGACAGTCTCGGCACGTCCTTACGTAGCGAGTGACGTCGGCGGCAAGGCGCGGCCAGTAGTACTTTTCCTGTACTCGTGCGAGCGTGCGGGAAAGTCCGAGGTGTCCAGCCGTCGGGTCGTCGTGCAGGGCATGCAGAATTTCTGGTCGCAGTCCCGAAGGTACAACGACAAGGTAGCTGGCTCGGGCAGGAGAGAAGTTCTTCTTTACGAGGACGTTGTTTTTCAAGGAAAATGATGCCAACCCTCGCCTGAATACTTTTGGGACAATGATGGTCCTGCCCTCCAGGTATTCAACTAGACTCTTCAGCTCCGGGTCGGCTCGCTGTTGTTCGGCGAAGTCGTCGGTACTTATGGCTCCCAAGAAGCTGTCATCATCGTGGTCGTCGGGCGGTGGTTGGTCGACGGGGGCACGAGACAAGCAGTCGGCGTCGGAGTGTTTCTTTCCGGACTTGTAAACGACGGTAATGTCGAATTCTTGAAGTCGTAGGCTCCACCGTGCGAGCCGACCTGAAGGGTCCTTCAAGTTAGCTAGCCAACACAATGCGTGGTGGTCGCTCACAACTTTGAAGGGCCTGCCGTAGAGGTAGGGGCGAAACTTGGATGTAGCCCAGATGATCACCAGGCACTCCTTTTCCGTTGTGGAATAGTTCGCTTCTGCCTTTTATAGCGACCGGCTAGCATAACTGATGACCCTTTCCTGCCCGGCAGTCTTCTGCACAAGGACGGCGCCGAGTCCTACGCTGCTTGCGTCGGTGTGGATTTCCGTATCGGCGTATTCATCGAAATGCGCTAGTATCGGAGGCATCTGAAGGCGTCGTTTCAGTTCTTCAAATGCTTCGATTTGCGCCGTTTCCCACTTGAATGACACGTCGCTCTTCGTGAGGTGAGTTAGCGGCCCGGCGATTCGTGAAAATTCCTTGACGAAGCGCCTGTAGTAGGCACACAAGCAGAGAAAACGGCGCACGGATTTGGTGTCGCTGGGTGGCGGGAAGGCAGCGATGGGAGCTGTTTTCCGCGGGTCTGGGCGAACACCATCCCTGCTGATAACGTGACCCAAAAACAAGAGCTCCTCGTACGCGAAGCGGCCCTTTTCAGGCTTCAAAGTGAGGCCGGAGGTCTTGATTGTTTCAAGTACAGCTTCAAGGCGCCGGAGGTGTTCGTCGAAGCTTGAGGCAAACACAACGACGTCGTCCAAGTACACGAGGCACGTCTGCCACTTCAAGCCAGCCAGCACTGTGTCCATAACACGTTGGAATGTCGCAGGTGCCGAACAAAGACCGAAGGGCATGACCTTGAACTCGAATAGGCCGTCTGGTGTTATAAAGGCCGTCTTTTCTCGGTCTCTCTCGTCGACTTCGATTTGCCAGTAGCCGGTCTTGAGGTCCATCGACGAAAAGTACTTCGCGTTGTGGAGTCGATCCAGGGCGCCGTCTATCCGTGGTAGAGGGTACACGTCCTTCGTGATTTTGTTCAGGCGACGATAATCGACGCAGAAACGTAGGGTTCCATCCTTCTTCCTCACTAACACAACGGGAGACGCCCACGGACTCTTGGACGGCTGGATGATGTCGTCGCGTAGCATTTCGTCGACTTGCTTCTTAACGGCGTCCCTTTCTCGCGTCGAAACCCGGTAGGGACTCTGACGGAGTGGTCGAGCATTTTCTTCCGTTATGATACGGTGTTTAGCAAGGGGCGTTTGCCGGACCCGTGATGACGACGAGAAACAGTCCTTGTATTTCTTCAGAAGGCATCGGAGCTGTTGGTGTTGGCGGGCGGGAAGGCTTGGATTTACGTTGAAGGATGGCTCAGGCATTGCGGTTGTCGTTGTAGCTTCGTCAGAATCTGAAAAGGCAAACGCATCGCTGACAGCCAAGATTTCTTCGATGTACGCAATCGTCGTGCCCCTGCTCAGGTGTCTGTATTCTTGGCTGAAGTTCGTTAGCATCACGCTTCCTTTCCCTTCATACAGCCGAGCAATGCCTCTTGCGACGCAAATGTCACGGTCTAGCAGCAAACCCTGATCGCTCTCGATGACACCTTCGATGCATTCAGCCGTTTCGGTGCCGACGGGAATTATGATGCTGGATCTAGGAGGAATGGTGACTTGATCGTCGAGCACGTTCAGGGCATGTTGACATGGGTTCGTATCCGGCGGTGTCGCTTTCTCCGACGATAGGGTTATCGACTTGGTTCTTAAGTCGATGACGGCGCCGTGGTCACTTAGGAAGTCCATTCCAAGTATCACATCCCTGGAGCAGTTTTGTAGGATTACAAATTTCGCAGGATAAGTCCGGTTGTTGATAGTGACTCTCGCCGTGCAGACACCAATCGGCGTTATTAGATGGCCTCCAGCGGTCCGGATCTCGGGGCCTTCCCAAGCAGTCCTAACTTTCTTCAACTTTGCTGCGAACGGCCCACTGATGACGGAATAGTCGGCTCCGGTATCGACGAGAGCGGTGACGTTGTGGCCGTCTATCAGAACGTCGAGGTCGCTAGTCCGCCGTCTTGCGTTGCGGTTACGTCGCGGCGTCGGGTCACGGCTATGTCGGTTTACACCGCTGCTTCCGCGTTGCGTCGTCAGGTCTGCTTCCGGTCGCAAAGTTCCGTCTTCAGAACGTCGACGTCGTTCGGCGTGCGGCGGGGGCTCGGAACTTCGTCGCGGTGTCGTCGTCGACGGCGGAGGATCTTCAGCATTTCGTCGTTCAGCAACCGCACCTCCACCAGATGTCACGTGGTCGTGACGTCGACGAAGACAGCAGCCGGCCTTTGCAGGGTGAAACTGTTTATTTGGCCGAACTTGTGGCCGGAAAATAAGAACTAGCACTACAGCAATACACGCTGTACAATGATAGCGGCGAACAGGGCGTCGTCCGTCGATCAACTCACAAGTGGTGAGGCGCGTCGGCTTTTATACAGGCGCTATCGAACTTTCCAGCGATATCGCTGCTTGTTGCGCATGTTCTAGAATAAGCTCGAGCGTTCGCGTCTTGCGCGAAATCTTAACAAAACGATCCACTAATCTCGTGAAGCTTCTCGAACACTGACGCGCGGTTCGCTCTGAGCGTCGCTGGCAGTCTTTGTGGGCGAAAACGGAATACAACAAAAGTGATAATAAGGAACGCACGTGGCAGTATGTGCGCGTGTATAATACACATGCTAAATTGAAAAAAGGGGGGACGGGAGAAGGGGCGGGGGGGGGGGGGTATCAGAGATGATCTGGTTACCAACATACAGGCTTTAGACTCTGCCCACAGAGGTATTGTTGGTCAAAACATGTTGAGCTAGCTTGATCAAATGGTTTGTGAAACGTGATGCTTTTGTCGGCAATACGTCAGTGACTGCTAAGTGCGGGGCTCCAATTTCTTTAGAGTACGACTGGATAAACATGTGGTTATTCTTTTACAACAACAACTGGACATTACTAGGGGGTAACTCATGGGGTTCATTCTCGTATAAAAGTGAATCTGTCTGCTTCAAATAAGCCTATAGCTGCATGTGGCGCTCTTTCCTGTCCTGAACTCCTTTCCCTTTGAGTTGCATCTTAACCATTCTGATCAAGATATCCATTTGACGCCGGCAATCGTAAGTGTACCTCGTGCTTTTGATTACTCCTTCTTTGTTTCTTATTTCGGTAAATCCAAGTAGGTTTCATGATGTTGGGATATCCGTCTCTAACGCAGCCTACCGTTCCATATTTCGACATCTAAATTGAAAAAAAAAGAACAGCAAGCCGTGTTTTGTGTCCTGCTTGATTGAACCGTTTGTGAAATGAACCAGCGCAAACCCGCCCTAAGAGTGGGTGCTTATCGCTTACCTCATTTCTGGGCCATTTGAACTGTGCACCGCTTAAATCACGCGGCGGAAGTAAGAGCGCCGTTCTACGTCTACACTGCGATAACCAGCGTCAAACGAATGCCCATAGGACGCGCCCAGTGTGGGCTTCAGTATAATATCGAACGTGCGTAAGTGAAATGTGATTACTCATTGATATCTTCAAACTGGGCCAGCCGTCGCATTCCTCGAGTTTAATTGGGGCGGGTTTTCAAGTTACGTAGGATTAGACGTCAGGCGCACATTTGTAGGTGAAGAATTCGCCGTATGCCATTACATTCCTCGGCAGTCCTCGTGATCACGACTTCGAATACAGGTTGGAGGTGCTTCGTTTCTAACTTGAAGATTTCTTAACGTCTCGGCAATGTCATCATCATCATCATCGTCAGCCTGACTGCGCCCACTGCAAGGCAAAGGCCTCTCTTATGTTCCACCATAAACCCGGTCGTGTGCTTGCTGTTGCCACGTTATACCCGCGAACTTAATCTCATCTGCCCACCTAACTTTCTGTCTCCCCCACGCGCGTTTGCCATCTCTTGAAATCCAGTCTGTTACTGTTAATTACCAGCGGTTATCTTGCCTACGCGCTACATGCCCTGCCCATGTCCATTTCTTCTTCTTGATTTCGACCAAGATGTCCTTAACACCCGTTTGTTCCCTGACCCACTCTGCTCTCTTCTTGTCGCTTAAAGTTACACCTATTATTTTCCTTTCCATTGCTCATTGCGTCGTCCTCAATCTAAGTTGAAACCTCTTTGTAAGCGTCCAGGTTCTGCTCCTTAGGTAAGTACCGGTAAGGTGCAGCTGTTATATACCTTCCTCTTGAGTGATAGTGGTAAACTACCATTCTTGATTTGAGAGTGCCTGCCGAATGTGTTCCAGCCCATCCTTATTCTTTTAGTTACTTCACACTCATGGTTTGGCTCCGCGGTCACTACCTGTCTTAAGTAGACGTATTCCTTGACCACTTCCAGCGCCTGGCTAGCTATCGGAAAGCGCTGTTCCCTTCCCAGACCGTTGCACATTAGTTTTCTGCATATTAATTTTCAGACCTACCGTTCTACTTTCCTTATTCATTTCAGTAATCATTAGTTTCACTTCATCCCCTGAGTTACTCATCAGTACAATGCATCAGCAAATTGCAGGTTACTAAGGTATTCTCCATTAACTCGTATCCATAACTCTTCCCAATCTAGGGCCCTGAAAACCTCCTGTAGGCACGCATTGAAGAGCATTGGGGAAATCGTGTAATGTACAGGAACGTTACCTAAAAATTACGAGATTTTAACTTAGAAACTCAGCGGCACTGTCAAGGAAGTGTTGGTGCTCCTTTCCACTTGCAGACGTCCATTCAATGCTTCAAGTGGAAAAAAAATGCAGTAGTTGAACGCAGCTAAACCGAGCTTGTCGAGCGATAGCAGCAACTAACGCGGAAACTAACGCGGAAAGGCGAGGAGGAGAGGGAGGGAGAGGAGAGACCTGCTGCCGGCACGAGACGAGCCGAGCATAGGGATGGTAAAATCGATGAACGATTAATCGATTAATCGATTAAAGGTCTGCAATTAATCGATTAATCTTAGTCTATTTCCGCCTTTCGATTAATCGAATTAATAGATTAAAACTATTCGATTAATCGATTACGGCACCCCCCCACTCCCGCCCCAACCTCGCCCCTTGGCCGGAGCGCATGACTGCGAGGCGCGCTATCCTGAGATGTAGATGCCGTGCACATAGCCTCTCTTTCACTGCTTTCACGACAGCGCATAGTTCTGCGCTAGCAGAACGATCCCGGAGCTGGCGGTGGATATGAACTCGCCCTGATCTCCGTCGCGTACGGCGTCCAACTCCAAGCACTCCCCAATGCTTCAAGCCCCGGTAGCTGGCGGCTTCACCCCATCAAGGCAGAAATGAACTTGTCCGCTTCTCTCCGGCTCACAGTCTACTGCTGCTACCAGAGAACACTGCCTTCACCTCCTCTTCCTTAAGCTGGTTGAGCGACGCCTGAGTATACGCGGGGATTGCCTTGCTTGCGTGTTATATTGTGTAATTATTACACATTGGTGATTGCACTGCTACCTTTGCGATGTCATAATGCCGGGCAATCGGAAGAGGAGCGCAGTGTGGTCGTTGTTCGCTGAAGATGAGAAAACGAAGACTGCAAGATGTAATAAATGTGACAAGCACTTCTCGAAGCCAGCACTTGAAGCACGAAAGTTGCTGCTATTAGTTGAGAGAAAATGTAGCGCAGGAATGCGCACTCGCGAATTGTGAAAAGGGTCTCTTAGACCCTTCATGTAATCCGCAACTTTACGCGTCGGTTTACAGAACGTCTAGCATCCAGTGCATTACTATTGAAGAAGTGACCTTGTAGCATTTAGTAATACTGTATGGTCGCATATTTAGGGAGAAATACAGCTTTCAGCTAGAGGTCCCCGTCTTCTCCTGTGACAAGAAAGAAGGACAGTCGCGAAATTTAAGTTGTAATATCTGATACATTAGATAGCGCTCACAGTTCAGGCTGTACGCACGATCGAAAAGGTGCGAGTGGTGCCGTGTTAAGGCAAACGATCAGATGAAACCTGCGGAGTATATGGCGCAGCTGCTGTTTATTCTAGCCGGGAGGCAGAAGCTCATGTCACTCTATTTCCGTCAATTGCCTGTACCGATTGTCTGTTTGAGGCCAGTATGCTTCTGTGTAATCTCTGCATGGGTGACCTCAAGGAAAAGATCGCGTCAGTCCGCAATTATAGTATTATGTAGGGCTTCCGCAATATCTAACCGACAAAGCGAGAAAAGATGCTTTGCTTACTAGAGCGAGCGTCTTATTTAATTCCTCTTCCTCGTCGTCTCTCTTTTACCTTTCTCGGGATTTCCTCACCCTCCACCACACTGCATGTTTCAGCTGCGACTTTCCATCCAGTGTGGTCCCCGAACGCACCTCCGGTTTCGATGACCTCGAGTAGGCAGGCTTCGAAAAAATACCACCTGCTGCCGAATAGTCCAGGGATGATGGCTACAGATGCTTGAATCCGCGACATCAACCAACGACGACGGGCCCCTTGTGTCCAGTGTCTGAAATTGGGAATTGTCGCACACTGGACACAAGGGGCCCGTCGTCGACACTTTCGAAAGGGGGAATTTTCGATCGTCAGCGCGTCTGATAAAAAGATTTGGGTCCATATCAAACACCAACGATGCCTCTCAAACGAAGAGATATCGGTTTTATAGCACCCATAAAAATGTCGATTAAACGATTAATCGATTAAAACATTCCACCGAAAACAATTAATCGATTAAAGGCTAAATCGAATAACGATTAGCGATTAATCGATTAAAAATTTTAATCGACCATCCCTAGCGGCCCGAGCATGCGAGGGAGGGAGAGAAGAGGCTTGCTGCCGGCACGAGACGAGCCGAGCATGCGCAGTGGGGGTGTGGACGGCGCCGCCGACGCCGCAGGTGCGACTAAGAAATGCTCCGCATTTAAAAGCGATGCTGTCCATCTTTTCTCGGTATTGTCTCTGTTTTGCGCTGTTCGCCTTCAAGTACGTACCAAATAGCCCGAGATTGTAACCTGTTGCAATCTATAGATTGCAACAGGTTATTGATAGGCTGTCACAAACGAGCGCGTCAACAAAGCGCGCGCGTGGCCACTTTCAAACGGCAGCGGGATAGCACGGCCCCAGCCGCTCGCCGAAGAAGCGCGAATGACGAAAAACAAGTATTAAAAGACGCGGGCGCGCCGACATTCCTCCTTACCCACTCGAAAAAACTGCAGTCTCAGATCAAACGCCCGGCAAAGCCTGTATCTTTCTAGAGGGAAAAGATGACGCATCGCCGAGCGACGCCGCCGCGAGTAGAAACGGCAAGAAAAATCTCGAATGTTCCTTAGCTTTCATTCCATATTTCACTGCGCAAGACGACAACACAGTAAAGGACACAAGACACACGTAACGCTGACTGACAACTGATATTTTATTGAAACCAGCCAGTCTTTTATAGCACTGGTGGCGAGGAGAAACGGGCAAGAAACATGCGCGGAAGGGACTTTAGTGCCGGGAGAAAACAGACATGCGTCAAACTTCACAGTCAAGATATTTGATTTCTTTTTGGGACAATGCTACTGAGGGTGCGCTTATACACTTATCTTGCAACTTCGCTATCACACGTGCCTCCTGTATTTCTCTTGTTAGAGCATCACGATGCTTGCCTATTACTTTGCTGTCTCTGTACAGCGGTTCACATGGTTCGCTGTCATTTTCGTCAGATCGACAATCTCTGCAGTGTTTGGCAACGTGACCACAAGTGGCTACGCGTGCGACATTGTCATGGTGCTCTTTTAGTCTGGTTTATGCATCGTCCGGTTTGTCCCACGTACTCTTTCCCACACGATAACGGCAGGGAATAAATTACACCTTTCTTGCACTCGACAAACTCCTTGGCATGCCTGACTGTACATCCTCGTGATTCTCCATTCCTACGGTTAACCTTTTTGCACATGCCAGCCAATTTTTTGGGAGCCGAGAAGACGACTTCCACACCCGCGCGTTTTCCAATTCTCTTGAGGTTGTGTGATACCTGATGGAGGTAGGGCATGGCAACAACTTTTTTTCTTTTTTCTCTCAGTTGGAATGGCTCGCTGTCATCGCGAGTTCTAAGGCTATGCTTCAGTTTCTGTGCAACAGCGACCATAAGCTCGGAAGGGTAGCCAGCTTTCGTGAGGCGACTGACTTGTTCCTTAAGGCTTTGTTGCATGGTGTGTTCACAACACTTCTTTAAAACATTATTAAAAACAGAATGAATAATGGCTCTTTTAACAAGTTTCGAATGGGCTGAAGCGTAAGGAAGGATGGGTTTTTGAGCTCGAGGCTCGTAAGACCAGCATACATGAGAGGGTGTAAAGTGAAGTGAAAGGTCTAAAAATCTAATGGTGCCATGAACTGGTGTTTCATGTGTTAGAACACATGAAACACCAGTTCCAACAGTTCCTTAGCTTTGGCTGTGCTGCACGCCGAAGAACCCTCCCGACGCGTCTGGAACCCGGTGGAGAAGGGATAAAAGCGTGCAACGACGACCAGCGAGCAGTGAGTGAGTGAGACAGTCGGTCCGGAGATGGTGAATTTATGCTGAGTGTGGCTCCGTCAGCCAAAAAAGACGTGTTTATGATGCTGTGCGGTCAGTCGATCGTCGATCTGAAAGAATCGGATGACGACGCCGTGTGAGCCGTGACAAGTTACGTCGACGGAAGGAACGACGACGATCAACGCTGGAGCTGGCGTGAGTGTTTCCTGGAAGAGAAGCATTCAAGTACCGTCCAAGAATTGTGGACTGGATACACCGTTGAATATTCGGGGCTTTAACTGTTCTTGAAGAGTTGTAATGCATGAGATTGCATTTGTAGCGCGTGATCTGTTCGTTTAGTTCCCGTTGTGTTAACACCATCTGTGTTAGATTGTGAAGTTGTAACTTGTACCAGCCAAGTGTACATGTGTTTTGAGATATTTGCATTGCCTTAACTGAGAATATATTTTGTTTGTGTTATCGACTCTCGGCTCTGACTCGGTCTTTGGACCACAACCGGCGTTCGCCGGCGCACTAAAAGGACCAACTCTAAATTGTCCGCGCTTTCGTGGTGCGTTTTCGGAGGGCCGAGACGCCAGCCCTTGGAATCCGCCCTGCGATTGTCATCCCCATTAACGGGATCAGTGACATAGGCCTACGCGACCCGTACACTCCATGTTGTTTGAGTACTCATGTATGACATTGGCCGGATCGAAAATATGCTATGTCCACAGTTGCCAACTTTTATTTTCAGACGCGTGAACAAACGGAACAGGAGAACGCCACCTCGAAACATGACTCCTGTGGCATCCATTGACCTTTCATTCCCTCGTCCTCTGGGCTCCATCTAGAAGACGGCTCTTGCTCAAGCTCATACAAGCCGAGGTCAATGCAATTTCGAGGCAATCATTCAACACTGCCTTTCGGGCGAGGCAAAGCTGCTTATTGATATATGGCGCAAGAACTGCTAGCCACTATGCACACGGTCCTCCTTAGAGTCAATCATTCGCGTTAATATCAGCTTTTACGAGTCGCAGAGCCATTGCGTGCTGCAAGAATGGCCTGCAAAGCGAAGCGCTGCCCTTGCAGCCTTGTAACCCAGAAACATTCAATCGCTGCAGTGCAGATGGCGATGCGTGTTGGATTGGGCAAAGGCAACCGCAGTACACGGGAGAAAGAAATGAGACAGGCACTCGGAGAAGGTGACCCACTCATACACTGATTGCAGCTGTGCGTTTGCGATTGCGCTGTAGCATACTTTGGCTTCGTGCGGCTGTCATCACTCCCCTGTTAAAGGTGCACTCAAGTGAAACAATGAATCGGCTTAGACTTATAAATGGCACTCTGAAAACATCATTGCTATTAATGTCGCAAAAACATTAATACCGGAGAAAATCAAGGACGAAGCATCATTTCGAAGTTTCGCGCCGAAATCTCGGCGTGTGGCGTCCCCGAATTGCCCACAATACGGCGTGACGGATTATTAGATGGTATTTTTCTGGAGTGTACAACCACAATGTTATTAATCAATTAATTAGTAATGCTTATGTACTAGGATTTAAGCGGACGTTCCGCGACCCTCCATTCGCTTGATTCGTTGTGATCAAAAACCCTAAATGACTTTGTCGTATGACATTATCCGGAACTTACATTTCAGTCGACCATACGTTCCATGTTGGCCAAGAATAAGTGAACAACCGTAAGCCCCTTATGTTTGCGGGTCCTAAGCCGCGTCCTATAGGCCTTCGTGACCAGCATACACTGATCCTTGGCCAGCTGAAACCCCGAGAACTGCGGGAATTGCGGCTACGGTAGGGCAGGTGCGTGTGCGCTTTGAACCTGATGAAATCGGTGTGGGGAAATAAAAACAATATATATGTAAGCACGACAGATCAGTCTACTGCGCAACCCCTATACCACGAGCACGACGTCCAACGCTTAACCACACGCCCGCACACAAGACAAGGCCCGACCAAACCCAAAACGCGGTGCATGGTCTCTCCCCTCGCCGAGACACGAGGGGCACACCCGTCTGACAGGACTCTGCATTGCGCTTCCAACGGTTCGTGTAGGGGGGATCTCTCCACGCACAACACTGTACAGAGAGAGATGGCGAAGTCATTGCACACGCACGCGCACGCGTGCATCCGTTCCCCAGAGTCAAGGCGGGGTGAATGGCGGCGGCAAGAGGACCACGAAATCGTGACGTCGGGGCTAGGCAGCGATCGGGGTATCGCCGTAGAACTGGTGTGCATTCCGCGGCTCCTGTCAAGCCAGGGGTTACTCCGATCGCTGGCCGGCCGGGACGATCTCCGTGTGAGGCGGCGGTCACTTCCGGCATGCCATCGCTCCGCGGCTCGTGGTCATCGCCGTTCATTGTGTGGGGGGCCGGCAGATCCGGTTGCAAGTGCGTGTGTGGTTTACGTGTGCACAGTGCTCGACTGTCAAGGGAAACACGACCCGAGATTTATACTTCAAGTCTGTAATATTACATGTCATCATCCTCGCCATTATTAAAGGGCGAAGTTTTCTCCCCATCATCTCCAATTCGCCCTGTCCTGCGCAAGTTCATTCCATTTTACGCCTGTGAACTTCTTTTTTTTCTTTTTTTATAAATGGCTTGCACTGACGTCACTTAAACCGCCGTGTTCGAGCGCCAGCGTGGGGGGACGCGAAGTTCGTGATGTCACATTAATGTTATCAAAAGATAGCGTGCAGGTTCTTTGGTTATTCGCGCAAAGTGGCGTTCCTGCCACGTTGTTATCACACTGAAGCATTTTAACTGCATCTTGTACGTCATCAAATCCGCCATCTTGGAGTACCAGTATGTTCAGAAACTGCGTTCATGACGTCACGCGCAAGGTGTCTATTGACATGGTATAAGGATACATTGGCGCACAAAGAAGGCGCCAGCTACTGCAATAATAATATTTGGGGTTTTTCGTGCCAAAACCCCGATATTATTATGAGGCACGTCGTAATGGACTCCGGAAACGTTGAACATCTGGTGTTCTTTAACCTCCACTGACATCGTACAGTACATGGGCCTCTAGCGTTTCGCCTCCATTGAAATGCGACCGTCGCTGCCGGGGTCGAACCCGCGACCTTCGGGTCAGCAGCCGAACACCGTGACCACTATACCACAGTGGCGGTCTGCACGAAAAGACAAAGATAGTGCGCAATGAATCCTTCAACCTAAGCAGTTAACAGCGAATATCAAGGGGTTGCGTTCATGCTTACACATTTGCATAAATAGCTTTTTGAGCACTGATGATTCGACGTGTTTTATATCGAAGCTTTGTTGACGTGTAGATTTAAAAAAAAGAAAACGCAAATGCAGCTCGTGTCCTCAGTGGCTGGTGCGCGAATGCGCAAGCCGTGAACATGGTCAACTACGAATCGAAGTAAATAATCCGAATTAGATCACCTTTGTCTCAGTTAATGCGCTCAGGCTTCCTTTTCGGCAGAGGAGGCCATCTTATCTGCGCCCTTATCAGGGGCGCTGATCAGGACAGGATAAATCGAGAGGAATAGCTGGAGACTCGACAGATTCAGTAGATGGTAGAGATATTTCCTCATAATAATTGTTGGGGATTTACGTCACGAACAGCGATATAATTAGGAGGTGCGCCGTAGTGCAGGGCTCTGGAAATTTCGACCACGTGGGGTACTTTAACGTGCACCAAAATGTAAGCACATGGGCCTATAGCAATTTCGCCTCTGTCCAAATGCGGCCGCCGCGGCCGAGATTCGATCCCGCGACCTTCGGGTCAGCATTCGCGCACCATAACCACTAGACCACCGTGGCGGGTACAAGTGTTCCCTCGCGCCGTACGGAATAAGATGAAAACGGGTTGTATTCACGGTGCAGTTTCAAGTCATATTCTTTCCGGGCATGAAGCCCATCAACATGTTTTCTTCTAACGACGCATTCTCCGAAAAAGGATTGACACTGCAGTACAGGAACGTTTCCAACTTCAGGCTAGCAAAAGGCGCGACACTTCTCGTATGCGGACAATAGCTGGCAACACTGACTGCCGCATTCACGGCCGCAGCACTCGCAGGATGGTCGCAATGCACTCCCGCTATACCTGCGTGGCAGTTCACGCAGAACATGACATTGTCCACCGACGACCGTGTTCGCGTGACAGCTAAAAAAAAGATGGTACAATCGTGATGTCCTTTGCCCACTTCTCGAAGGAAACGGTATATATACGTTCGTTTTCTTCCTGGTTTTGTTTGTTTGTTTCTTTCAGTATGCTTGCACGAATCTGGGTTTCTAGTGCATTCGTGCACGCACGCTTGTCGGGCTCGGACGACCGTGAATTCGCTCGAGGACGACACAGAACAACGACGTGGAGCGGTGTCTCCACGGCGGCTGTCTTGCTAGAAGTCTCTAACAGCTTTTGTACACCTTAGGTATTTGCTCTGACTTCGCTATATTCGGTTACAACATAAGAAAAAATGGCAGCTCCGCCCCCAGCCATCTCTGTCTCTCCCATCACAGATTTTGCATAAGTGCTTCATCCAATAACGCTTACTCACTATCGTGACGTCAAGTGTTTGAGATAGTTGACTTTCCCTTACAGACGACGTCATTTTTGCGCTGAAAATACAAAGACACGAGCGACAACAGGACAAGCGCCACTCACATCTGGTTTACTGCAATGGGTTGCAATGAAATACACAGCATGGTGATGCGCAGGCGAACCGAGCGAATATCTAGACAAGACCACTTATCAGGCTATGGACCTGTTGGATCGAAAAACCTTATCTCGCTCTAGTGAAGGGAGATGATCGTGTGGCGAACATAATCAGTTCTTTTTTTATTATTTATATGTTACGCCTCCCGGCGTTCACGGAGAATCTTGGCTGCGCGAAATACTGGCACACACGTGCATTTTCTGCAGCGGGAGGAACAGCGACGGGCACGGTCAACCTTCCGTAAAGATTGCTCGTGCTCTCTGAACCGGTCATTAACGCAGCGGCCTGTTTGCCCTATGTACGGGTTTCCGCAAGTCGGTGGTACCGCTTCTTTCACACACCGCGCAAAGGGAGATGCATGCTTGTTTAATAATAATAGTGACACCGAGGCTGATGGCCGATTTCCGAGTTTAATGAAGCATGTAAGGCATTCGCCTTAATAGTGGCCTTCGTCATTTTTTACGCAATAATGAATCCCAGCAACCAGTTCTAATTAAGCATATTTATCATACAGACACACATTTGTATCGCTGGTTTTATGACGGAACCTTGAAAGTCCTGGTGAGGTCTGTAAGGGACTCTCCTATCGCTGATAAGCCAAATGCAACATTTTAGGTAGTAACGACGAACCTTTAACCCCTAATTTGTGTGTAGTGTTTACAATAGCCGAGAAAAAAGCACTAACGAGCGGAAACCAGCTAGCACGACTGTGTTTCGCAGGCGAAGGATACGCGCACAACGGTTCTATGGGCGGAGCTTACATATTTTGTTAGGTTGTAACCGAGTGTAGTTCACTGTAACATCAGTAGTAGTAACTTGAGCGAAGCAGAAGATGATGAAGAGAGCGCGCGCCGGTTCATGACGACAATCATTTTCTATCTACGACACACACGGCAAACCTCGAGCATAACAGCTCTGCTGTAATGTAATAATTGTTGGGGTGTTTCTAAGTTCCTAAACCACGATATGATTATGAGGGACGCCGTAGTGGAGGGCTCCGCAAATTTCGACTCCCTGGAGTTATTTAATGTGCACCTATGTGCAGTCGGAATCGCACTTGTGTAGAGCGGTCGAGCGCGTGGCTGTGGACACTGGTGTCGCCCACAGATGCTACTTCAGGTTAGCTAGGATCTTCCCTTAATGTTTGAAATATAGCACACGGACCTAGCATGCGGTGTGACTATGTTTGGTGTCATTACGGCGCCGGTCTTTGATATTCCTGAAAAAAAAAAAATACGGCAGATCCCACCCACTGTGGGAATCGATGTAATGCGAAGCAGCAGGTAAGCAGCTGCTACATCGCCTTGTTTGCTTTTGAGGCAAGTGAAGTCATTCATGCCATGGCATCTAGTTCACTATATATCGCATGTTTGGCATGCATGCATGCATGTAGCACAATCCGGCATATACCATAGGTATGAAACGTATATTCTGGAATATACAATGCATGACCTGTCATTAATATTCATCACGCACTCATGTCATGCCATACCAGTTTCGGTATGACATGCAAATCATGACATGCATGTCATGCCGTACATGACATGCATGTCATTATTTGCATGTTACCACCGCTCATTTACGTTCGTCATAGAGCTGCGCCGTGCAATACCAGTCTTGGTGTATTTCAAGCCAGCAAAACGGCCGTCAGCGCACCATGAACGTGGCATATAACTCATGTCATAGATGGCACGCATATCATGATTTTCATGTAACAACCCGTCATTTATGTTCATCATACAGTCGCGTAGCGCAATACCAATTTTGGTGTATATCACGCGAGCGAAACGGCAGCAATCGGACAATGAGCCCAGCATGTAAATCATGTCGTACATGACTTACATGTCGTGATTTTCAAATTCCCACCTCATCTACGTTCATCATACAATCGCGTCGCGCAATACTAATATTGGTGTATATCAAGCTAGCCAAACGGCCGCGAGTGCACCATGAGCGTGGCATGTAAATTATGCTCGTACATGACATGCATGTCATGGTTTTCATGTTGCCACCTATCACTTACGTTCGTCATAGAGTCGCGTCGCGCAATACCAATTTTGGTGTATACAGAGCCAGCTAAACAGCCGCGAGTGTGCCATGAGCGTCGCATGTAAATCATGTCGTACATGATTTGCATGCCATGATTTTCAAGTTTCTACCTCTCATTTGCGTTCATCATGCAGTCGCGTCGCACAATGCCAATTTTGGTGCATATCAAGCGAGCGAAACGGCTGCGACTGAACCATGAGCCTAAGATGTGAATCATGTCGTACATGACTTGCATGTCATGATTTTCAAGTTTCCACATCTCATTGCGTGTATCATGCAGTCGCGTCTGGCAATACGAATATTGGTGTATATCAAGCGAGCGAGTGTATATCAAGTGACCACGAGGGCACCATGAGTGTGGCATGTAAATCATGCCGTACATGACATGCAGGTCATGATTTCCATGTTACCATGTGTTAGTTATGTTCTTCATACAGAAATGTCTTATACCAGTTTTGGTATGTATCCATTCATTTAAACGGCCACGAGCGCCCAGAGACCATGTAATGTAAATCATGCTGTACATGTCATGCGTGTCATGATTTGCACTTTAAAACCTGTCACTTATGTTCGTCATACACTCTTGTCACGCCATACCAATTTTGGTATGTATCAAATTAGCGTAACGGCCGAAAGAGCCCCAAGACCGTGACGTGTGAATCAAGCTGTTGATGACATGCATGTCATGACTTTCATGTTATGACCTGTCATTTATGTTGATAATACAGTCATGTTATGTCATACTAATTTTGGTATACATCCCATCGACGAAACGGCCAAGAGAGCCCAAAGTCGTATTCTGATAGATAGATAGATAGATAGATAGATAGATAGATAGATAGATAGATAGATAGATAGATAGATAGATAGATAGATAGATAGATAGATAGATAGATAGATAGATAGATAGATAGATAGATAGATAGATAGATAGATAGATAGATAGTCACTTGTCCCGTTAATGGGGATGGCACTCGCCAGGCGGATTTCAAGGGCTCCGAAAACGCACCACGAAAGCGCGGACAATTTGGTCGTTTTACTGCGCCAGCGAACGCCGGTTGTGTTCCAATGACCGAGTCAGAGCCGAGAGTCGATAACACAACGAAATATATTCTCAGTTAAGGCAGCACAAACATCACAAACACGTGCACACTCGGCTGGTACCAGTTACAACTTCACAATATAACTCAGATGGTGTTAACACAACGGGTACTAAACAAACACATCACGCGCTACAAATCCAATCTAATGCATTACAACTATTCAAGGACAGTTAAAGTCCTGAATATCCAACGGCGTATCCAGTCCACAATTCTAGGACTGTACTTCAATGATTCTCTTTTAGGAAACCCTCACGCCAACTCCAGCGCTGTCTGTCGTTACGTTCCGTCGTCGTAACTCGTCACGGCTCACACGGCGTCGTCATCCGACGGATTCTTCCATATCGACGATCGACTGACCGCACAATATCACAAATACGTCTTCTTTGGCTGACGGAGCCACACTCAGCATAACTTCACCATCTCCGGGCCGACTGACTCACTCACTGACTGACTGACTCGCCGGTCGTCGTGGCACGCTTTTATCTCCTCTCCCCCGGGTTCTAGAAGCGTCGGGAGCGTTCCCCGGCGTGCTGCACAGCCAAGGCTAAGGAACGTTCGAGGTTTTTCTCGCCGGTTCTACTCGCGGCGTCGTCGCTCGGCGATGCGTCATCCTTTCCCTCTAAAAAGATCCAGGCTTTGCCGGGCGTTTGATCTGAGCCTGCTAGTGGCCGAGGAGGATGCGGCGCGTCGGCGCCTTTTGATACTTGTTTTTCTCGTCGTTCGCGCTTCTTGGGCGAGCGTCAGGCGCCGTACTATCCCGCTGCCGTTTGAAAGCGGCCGCGCGCGCGCTTTATTGACGCGCTCGTTTGTGACACAGACAGACAGACAGACAGACAGACAGACAGACAGACAGACAGACAGACAGACAGACAGACAGACAGACAGACAGATAGATAGATAGATAGATAGATAGATAGATAGATAGATAGATAGATAGATAGATAGATAGATAGATAGATAGATAGATAGATAGATAGATAGATAGATAGATAGATAGATACGCTCAAAGTCGCAGAAGTTCGCTAAGAAATGCTCCGCATTAAAAAAAGGGCAAGAAAACATGAAACTGAGCTTCATCCTATGCCCGCTTCTCGAAGGAAACCGTATATATAAGCTCGTTTTCCCCCTGATTTTGTTTGTTTCTTTCTTTCAGTATGCTTGTACGAATCTGGATTTCTAGTGCATTCGTGCACGCACGCTTGTCGGGCTCGGATGACCGTGAATTCGCTCGAGGACGACGCCGAACAACGGTGCGACGCGGTGTCTCCACGACGGCTGTCTTGCTAGAAGTCTTCAACAGCTTTTGTACACCTTAGGTATTTGCTCTGACTTCGCTATCTTCCGTTACAACACAAGAAAAAATGCCAGCTTTGGCCACATCCATCACGGTCTCTCCCATCAGAAAATTTGCATAGGTGCGCCATCCAATAACGCTTACTCACTATCGTGACGTCAAGTGTTTCAGATAGTTGACTTTCACTTACAGACAACGTCATTTTTGCGCTGAAAATACAAACACATGAGCGACAACAGGACAAGCGCTATTCGCATCTGGTTTATTGCAATGGGTTGCAATGAAATACACAGCACGGTGATGCGCACACGAACCGAGCGAACATCTAGACAAGACCACTTACCAGGCTATGGACCTGTTGCATCAATAAACCTTATCTCACTGCTATGAAGTGACATGGTCGTGTGGCTAGCACAATCAGTTTCCTTTTTTTTTGTTTATACGGTACGCCTCCCAGAGTTCACGGGCTGATTTGTTCCGGCTTCTACCTAAAATCTTGGCTGCGTAAAATACTGGCACACACGTGCGTTTTTTTTTGTTGTTCTTTTTTGCAGCGGGAGGAATGACGATGGGCACCGTCAACTTTCTTTAAATTTTGCTCGTGCTCCTCCCTTAACCAGCCATTAAAACTGCGGCCTCTTAGCCCTATATACGAGTTTCCCCAAGTCGGTGGTATCTTTTCTTTTTTTTCGAAAGTCTTCCCTTAGGCATAATAATTATTGATTCCGAAATACACATACAAATTTGCGTCGTGTATGAAGTCCAGTAATGAGCGGTGGTGAGATCCACTAATCCAGCGGTCAAGGTCGGGTTGCACGTAAGTGACGACGACGGCTTAATTGTAGACCCGTGCAAGTCCACAATAAGTGTGTGACAGTTACATCGTGGATTGGGGCGTCGAAAAATGGGCACGATGTACCATACGGGCCGCGGTACTTTTGCTCCCCAAAGGGTGGTCACGGATGGGGCAAGCGCAACCCCAACACGAAGCCTCCGCAACGTAACCTCCTCTGGGCGGGTTAAACCACCAGGGAGGTCAGACCCACACGGAGGTATAAGAGCTCGTGTGGTACGTCGCAGGCTTTTTTTTTTCCCGGAGCATCTGTCCTTGAGCGTCCTCGGTGGTATCTCGTACACTACTTCTTTCACACACCGCACAAAGGGCGATGCATGCTTGTTTAAAAATTGGCCGCGTATCTGCGTGCTTCGCTGCAAATGTCGTCTAAAGACGATAGAAGAGGCGCTGCGTGAGATATGGACGCCATCTGGCAATATGTCGGGAAACATGAGTGTTGTGTTGCGGGCTGGTAGTCCCGGCGCAGCAGCAGGCGAAGACCGGCGGTGACCTACGCGACCGGCGGGGACGCCAGCCAGCCCGAACACACGGTTTGGCGCGAAGCGCTGAAGCAGAAGAAACGTCCGCACTCAACGAGTACTCTTCACACACTCTTTTATTTACACGTCGCCTGGGTAAAACAGGAATGCCAGAGCGGCGCCTCATGGCATTCGTACAGTGCAATGCAGAACCGAAACCGAAACACAACAATGAGCTCGTGCAGAGGGCACGGAGGAGGGCAAGCTTCGGCGCAGTCGCATTTTCAGCGCAGCTTAAGAAACTAGGGTCTTTAGAATTACGTATGTTTGCATTTTCTATTAAAGGAACACACCACGTAATGCTTACCTTGTGATGTTGCGCCTCAGATATGTGTAATGTTTGCTTTCTGATCGACAATGCACACAAGTATGAACCTAGTCAGCCGTTCAAGATGGCTGGCCCTTGGGCAAGTGGTTCAACCAAGGGTTGTTGGGAAACAGGTGTCTCAGCTTGCGACTGCTTCTGCGCGGAGCTGATAGACGGAGCGATCAAGGCGACGGTGAGTTAAGGCAAATTTATATACATATATACAGAGGCTTTACATATTCGGCGCTGGGGCCGACAGCTTATTGGGCTCGCACAGCGGTGCGACGACGACCCGCGATTTCTTCGTTCGCTGTCTCGCTGTCTCTCTCTCTCCGCGCAGCTTGGTTCTTTTATAGCCCTGGGCGATCGCTTGCATCAGCCAGTAGTGCGAAGCCTCCAATCAGGAACCGTCGCTGGCTCGAACCGGATCCGCGGGGAGGAGGGCTTGCCGCACGTTGCGGGAGAGATTTCCGTCGGTTGCGTCAGGCGCAGCGCCGGAGTTGCCGGGGATTGCGTAAGACTCCCGCTTCGTTGCATCAGCGGGTGTCGACGCTGGTTGCGTCACACGTTTTACCAGCTTGAATTCCTTGTCGAAGCAAGGAAGTTTGGGTTGGGAGCCCTGGCATAACAGCACCCCCGCCGCCAGACAATGCGCCGGTAAGACGAGCTGCTTCCACGTGGCTCGGATGCCGGGCGCGCTCGTTCGCCAGGTCCATCCAGGTTCACCTCCAGGGCCATGGGGACATTTGGCTCCACGCTTCGTTCCGTGAACAGATCCCAGTCGCCAGGCCGGATCCCGGCTCCAGTGGCTTGTCGCCAAGATGTGTCGACTTGCTTTGCTCGTCTCTTCTGACGATCTTTCGTATCAGCACTTGTTGATCGTTCTGCAACTTGTCAAGAACGGTCCGACAACAAACAACACACGACACAAGCAAGTGCCCTCGGTCACCCGACAGAACACCAGACCTAAATAGAATAATACATTCCTAACTACGTTTCTGTCGAAATTTCGTTCCCTCTATATCAAGAGGCACATGTGGAACACCAAAACTCTTAAAAGCAGAACTCAAAATATTACACGTGTAACAAACGCAATGAAACAGAATTCAAAATAACGTTGGCCCCTTGAGATCACTCAGGACGGAAGCGCTCAGCTGAGGCCGCAATGAGGACAAAATTTTGCCCCAATTTGCCTGCGAAAAACCGAAAGGATAGCCGAAGACGGCACTGATTAGAACGCGCGACTCAGTGCGTCTGCGTTCGCGTTTAGCTTTCCTTTCTTGTAACGAACGTTCAAGTTGTGCTGTTGGAGTATCATGCTCCACCTTAATAACCGGCCGCTTTTGGACGACATGTTATTCAACCAGGTAAGAGGACAGTGGTCCGTTTCGACCACAAACTTGGAACCGGAGACGTAACAGGCCAGCTTTTGAACGGCCCACACGAGGCAGGCACATTCCTTTTCAGAGGTACTATATGCCTCTTCCCTGCAGCTCAGTTTTCGGCTTAAATACAAAACTGGTCTTTCGTGACCAGTGTCATCTTCCTGGCACAAGATAGCTCCCATTCCGCGATCACTCGCGTCGCACTGAATGATAAAGCCCTTGGAAAAGTCAGGCGCCATGAGAACGGGTTTTTCGCTTAAGGCTTGTTTAAGCTTGCAAAACGCATTCTCTTTCTCCGAGTCCCATGTCACTTTAACTGGCTCCGACTTTCGAAGTGCGTCAGTTAGAGGGCTGGCAATGGTAGAGTAGTTTTGCACATAATGCTGATAGTATCCCGCTAGCCCTAAGAAAGCCCTTATCTCAGACTTGGTGGTTGGTCGTGGGTAGTTCACGACGGCGGCTACCTTGATCTCTGAAGGTCGACGCTGGCCACGCCCCACAACGTGTCCCAGGTAAGACACCTCGCCGCATCCTAGGTGACATTTAGCAGGTTTCGCTGTAAGACCCGCATCTTTCAACTTGTTCAGCACGACTCGTAAATGTTCGACGTGTTCTTCCCAGGTGTTCGAGAAGATGGCGACATCGTCGAGATACGGCAGTGCGAACTCGGACAGGCCATTAAGAACGCGGTCCATTAGACCCGAAAAGCAATAAGGCGCATTTTTCAGTCCAAAACTCAGCATAAGGGGACGATACGTTCCGAATGGAGAAACGAACGCGGCGTAGCGGCTAGCACGCTCGGTAAGAGGGACCTGCCAATAACCTCGCACGAGGTCTAGCGTGGAAATGTAGTTTGACTTTGACACTGTTTCCACCCTTTCCTCTAGATTTGGTATCGGATAGGTCTGGTCTCGAGTTATGGCGTTAAGGCGCCGATAATCGATGCATGGCCTAGGATCCTTTCCCGGCACTTGAACCAAGATTAGAGGAGATGTATAGTCACTCTCACCCGGTACTATGACTCCCAACTCAAGCATTCTATCGATTTCCTCCTTCATGCTCTGCTTCTGCACAGGGGAACATCGATATGGCTTACTACGGATTGGTTCCTCACATGTGAGCTCGATGTCGTGCTTAATAACCGTCGTTTTTCCGGGACGGCTGGAAAACACGTCTTTAAACTCAGAAACACTCTTTCTCAAGTCCTCCTTCTGGACTTGACTTAACCTTGGCTCCAGGTTCAACTGTTCCAACATCACCTCAGAACCCCTTTCGCTTACATCGCTAGAAGTCAGAACTTGTGCTCCTTCGTCCTCTGAAGCATTCCTTTTCTTTACTCTCACTTTTACGCGTTCCGTTTTTATCGAGATGTCTTCACGCTGCTCTCGAATGAGCGTCGCTCGATCAACCCTCGACAGCTCACACCAACTTTCAGCTACAGGCTTGAGCGTATTGCCCGCCTCGCCCAACGGCGCCACTTCGGTTTCTCCGCCGACGGAGACGACGCTACCCGCTTCAGCTGCAGGCGGCTCGAGTAACCCATCCCGAGAGTTTTCTGTCCGAGGCTCGCTCGACTCGCTGCCAAGGTCACGCAGCTCGGCCACTTTTGCCGGTGGTGGCGTACTACATGGAACGAGATCAAGTTCCTGTGAAAGCTTCCGCGCTTGCGATCGCGTGAGGGCCATGTACGCAACGCTGGGAAAGAACGATTTACCCTGTTCTTTGAGAAGCTGCTCCGAGTTGTTCGAAAAAAGATAAGGAAAACAATCTGGGAGAGCAGCAGACACCGCCGCTTCGCTGTGAAGCTTACCGAAAGAGCCTTCAATGATCACCGTAGCGATCGGTAAGCAAGTGCTCTGCTCCTCGGCGACCTGCCTGATCCATGCGCATTCTCCTGTCAAGTCGTTCGGAGACACTAATGAAGGATGGACAACGTCCATAGTTGCCGCTGAGTCTCGAAGTGCTCGACACGTTTTCCCATTGACGCTAATCTCCTGAATATACGGTTCTAACAACCGCATGTTCTTTTCTGATTCACGGATCGTTGCGAAAGCAACCTTTTGTTTACAATTTACCGCGATGTGCCCTTCTTTTTTGCAATTGTAACAGATTAGCGGCTTCCGTGACTCAAACGCCCGTGTAGTATCAGTGCGCTCTTTGGGAAACTCACTCGACTTCTGCGCTTCCGTTTGCCCTTCCCTCACAGTCTCCTTCGTAAAAGACGGGTCTTTTCTGAAATTACGGTGCGGAGCAGGTTTTCGGTCATCAGGTTTTTTTGAAAAGCCCTCTTTTCTCTCAGCTTTTTCAACACGCACGGCCCTACTGTGCAAGTTTCTACGAGTGTAGTACTCTTCAGCTAACTCTGCTGCCTTGCTTAGCTGTACTTCTCCAAGCTTATCCTGCAGCCAAAGCTTGACATCATCCTCGATACAGCGGTAGAATTGCTCCAATGCTATGCACTCTACCACTTTATCGCAATCGTCATAGACATCTTCGCCCTTGAGCCATTCAATTAAATCGGCTTTAAGACGAAACGCGAAGTCAACGTGTGACTCATTCCCCCTTTTTGCATACCGGAACCTTTGCCGGAAAGCCTCGGGTGACAATTTATATCTTCTCAACAGAGCCTCCTTAACCTCGTCATAGCTCTCAAACGCCTCCCTCGACAAGCACGTTATCACGTCGGATACTTCTCCGGGAAGTAGAGCTAACAGGTTCTGTGCCCAAAGAGACCGCTCGATGCCATTCCTATCGCAGACGTGTTCGAACTTCACGAGATACTTCGCCATGTCCTCGCCCACTACGAACGGTGGCAGTTGGTCCCGAATTCTATGTCCACTAGCCTGAACCGTCGCAGAAGCTACGCTAGGCGCTTGCGAACACTGACGGAGCGCCAATTCTATTCTTTTCATCTCGAGGCGCTCTTCGCGTTCCTCGCGCTCGCGGCGTTCTCGCCTTTCCGCCTCTTCACGCTCACGAAGTTCTCGTCTTTCGGCCTCCTCGCGGCGTTCTTTGATATCCGCCCAGGCCTCATCGACTTCCTCAGCCGTTACTCCCTCCTTCTGCATGATCTCAAGGATCGCTTGCTTTCGCTTCGCACGGCCCAGAGTAAGGCTGAGTTCTTCACAAATTTCGATGAGTTCCTTCACTTTAAGGTTCTCCATCGTTCACACTAGCCTCTTGCTATTTGCCCTCGTTAGAATCTACTTGCCGTATCCCCTATAAGTCTACTAGAAAGACACGCAAGCAATTCTCAACCTGCCGTGTTTACACCCTCCGCGTTAACTTTGGTTTCAAAGCGCTCCGACTTGGCTCGAAACAATCAAAGCTCACTCCAATGCTTCACACAACCTTCTCTAAACTACGATAACCTGTGCTAGAGAAGTCTGGTGAACTGAAGGGAAAACATCAGGCACTCACCGCATCGAGGTAGCTGACGCCGGCCGATCCCGCAGCTGCCATCCACTGTTGGGAAACAGGTGTCTCAGCTTGCGACTGCTTCTGCGCAGAGCTGATAGACGGAGCGATCAAGGCGACGGTGAGTTAAGGCAAATTTATATACATATATACAGAGGCTTTACATATTCGGCGCTGGGGCCGACAGCTTATTGGGCTCGCACAGCGGTGCGACGACGACCCGCGATTTCTTCGTTCGCTGTCTCGCTGTCTCTCTCTCTCCGCGCAGCTTGGTTCTTTTATAGCCCAGGGCGATCGCTTGCATCAGCCAGTAGTGCGAAGCCTCCAATCAGGAACCGCCGCTGGTCGCTGGCTCGAACCGGATCCGCGGGGAGGAGGGCTTGCCGCACGTTGCGGGAGAGATTTCCGTCGGTTGCGTCAGGCGCAGCGCCGGAGTTGCCGGGGATTGCGTAAGACTCCCGCTTCGTTGCATCAGCGGGTGTCGACGCTGGTTGCGTCAGACGTTTTACCAGCTTGAATTCCTTGTCGAAGCAAGGAAGTTTGGGTTGGGAGCCCTGGCATAACAGGGTCGGTTTCTTCGTATACCTCCCATAGGACGCGAAATTCAAACGCTCCGCCGACGCAAGCGCCGACAGCGCCGAGAGCGCTATTGAGTTACGCCCCTTGCAGGAGGCCGCCAAGCTCAAAGGGCGATGACGTAGCGATTACGTTGCTTACGTCGTCAGGGCAACAGTAACAACAGCCGCTCGCCTCCACCTCCTCTTCCTCCCTCTCCGCGCGCCGTTGTCTTTCTATTTTTTTTTGTGCGGTTGCTTTTCCTCCTCTCCCACGCCGCGCACCGTTTTTTATTTTGTACGCTTGCTTTTTCTCCTCTCCTATGCCCCGCGCCGGGATTTTTTTTTTTTTGTTCGCGTGCGCTCGCGCGCGTGCTGTGCTTGCCGCGCATTCGCGTTTGCCCGCAGCCAGCATGTGCTAGAGCATAAAGGATGAATCCACTTACAACATTACTGTTACCTCTTTTTATTGTTCTGTTTCCGAAACTCAAGATTTGCATGTAATGGGGCACGATACAAGTTCAGGAGAAGAACAGAAGGGAAGAATTCACAGTGTGTGCATGACTAAACACAAAAGTTCATTGTAAAATTTAGAAATTAAAAAATCGAACACATTGGAAAGTGTAGGCCCTTTGACGTACACACATATAAGAAACACGATTTTCATTTGGTGCAATACCGAGCAAAGTGCAGAGGAGCCTCTGATGAGAGGTAATCATGTAGTTTAAAGAAATGTCAGTGCATGACAAAAACATAACGAAGCGCAAAATATGTAAATATGAAATAATATTGCAATGATTTACTTATTAACCGTTGAAATGATACGAAACACAAAACAACCACTTACATATTTGCTGAGATTTTGCACAAATATACATGAAATGCTGGACACCTTCACCAGATAAACAAAATGAAAAAGATAAGATTTAGCACAGTAAGTAGTACATTGCGCTAAAAAGAGCAAGACACAATATATGGTACTTAAACACTACTTGAAAGTTAGTTGGTGGCAACGGGATGCAGGCCATGGTCAGTTTATGCAGCAGCACATGACATTCGAAGAAAAGCGTATTACTCAACGACCAGGTGAAATAAGCCTATACGCAGCTTTTCTTTCACCGCGAATACAATGCCTAGCTGAATATAACGCCACTGAAGGGAGGACGTCATGTTGGGTACACTGAGCACTTCATTGTGATAAACACAAACAGTAAAATTCTGCATATAGGACATGTCTCATGCCTACACATGAATCCTTAGAGCGGTTTTTCCATAGGCAATAACAGAGACAATATATAAACACACAAACTACTTCTTCAGCCGTAAGTACATAGCATATTCACGCACCGAGAAGAAGCACTGGGGGCAGGATACAAAGCTGGTCCACTTGAGTTGCGGATCGAGACTTCGCAGAGCGCTGATTCTACAGCTGTTAACCCCTTCTTGGGCAAACGCATCAGTTCTTGCCTTCTCGAATACTCCGAAAACGTTTCCGTCCTGAAATAAAGCAATTGAAAACTATTAATTCCAACGATACAAATTACGCAGTCACATGAGGCAAACGTAGTTTCGTCGTCTCGGCTCAGTGCAAGCTGCGATACATTGGGAAGTTTTAGAAATAGCGTACGCTATTTTAGCGTTTGCGGCTCGCTATTTCCGTCACTACGGGAGCCCGCAAGCGGTTAGCGTACGACGCATGACAGTTGCGCGAAAAGCCAACGCAAAGATTTTCGTACGCTATTCTAAAACTGCCTATTGAGTCTCAGGAACGCGTATTTAAACGATGGCGAGTGATAAACAGGCAAAAAAAGCAAAACGCACTTCCATCACGCAGTTCTGTCATAGACGCAAAAGTTAAACTATGAGTCTCAAGTTCTTCAATTTCATTCCTTCTAGGAACAACGATATTAACTGCAACATCGTGCTTTTCACGATTCAGCCGTAATTAAAAAAACAATAACTGTGTTGTCCAACTGCAATTCGTAAATGTGTGGCTGCGAACGCAAGCCGCATGCTCACCTTTAGTTTTTCGGAACCTCGAAGAATCTTGCGGAACTCGGCCAGCCTTGAAGTATCCGTGCACCGTTCCATGATGTACGAATGGTGCGTGCCGTTAACCACCACGGCGGCAAGAGCGCACAACACGCAAACACCACGAAAACTCCACACGCCGGCCAAAGCTCGCTTCATGTAACGGAACATCACGAAGCTTCATATCAAGGCCGGCGACTAGCACGGGCTCCTGTATGGCGGCGACGGAGCACGGCTGACATAACGACCACTCCGATAAGTCTCAAGAGCGAACAATGACCCGCTAACCACAACGGGAGACTTGCAGGTGTCCGCCAAGCATAGCCTCCCTGCACGGCCAGCCTGGTGCCCGCTCTCAGCACTCGCTTCATGCTACAACGGAACTTTCGAGGAATTCAAAACTAGCGTCGCGGCGCGCGCGCGGCCTCCGCGGCCGGCGCGGGGTGCACAGCTTTGCCGGCAGGGCGGCAGGCTGCCATTGGCTGCTTTAATTTTGAATCTCCATGAACACTAGCGCCAATTTCACCTTCAGTTACGGCCCCTTTTAAAAGGCCGCCGAACTAGCAAATTATTCAAGATGGTGTCGGTGACGTCATCATGACGTAATTCTTTGGGACGCCGGAGCGGCAGTGTTTCCGGGTATTGGTTCAACTTTGGCCGAGTGGCTGAATCGAGTGACGTACCGACAAACATAAAGACAGACAGACCAAAATTTCTCCGTTTAAGTATCCCAAGAAAGAGTACCGTCTTTAAAATAATACTGACGCCGACGGCCAATTTTCGAGTTTAATTGGCATGTAAGGCAGGCCAGTTGTGAGTAGCGCTTGTGTTTAGAAAAATTGTATCACAAACAGTTAACATCAATAACCATTTGACATGACGTTTTCTTGCTAGAAATACGTTCACGAGAAAGATAAAACATTAGTGAGAGACATAGACACAATTTTCAACGCAAAAGTGAATCCCAGAAAGAAAGTGTTTATGAAGCGCATTTATCATACAGACATGCATTTGTGTCGCTGGTTTTATGACGGAAACTTGGACGTCCTGGTGAGGCCCGTAAGGGACTCTGGTATCGCTGATCAGCCAAATGTAACGTTTTAGGTAGCAACGACGAACCTTTAACCCATAATGTGTGTAGTGTTTACAATAGCCGAGAAAAAAGCACTAACGAGCGGAAACCAGCCAGTACGACTGTCTTTCGCAGGTGAGGAATAGGCGCCCCTCGGTTCTATGGGCAGAGCTCACATGTTTTGTTAGGTTGTAACCGAGTGTAGTTCACTGTAACATCACTACACCTGGCGACAACTTTCTGTGGCAGCACAGCCAAGGCTACGCAACCGAACCGCGCACTTTCTTACTCCGCTTCTGTATGTAGTCCGCGAACGCTAGCTTTTGTAGAATACGTAGCATAAAAGAAAACATAAAAAGAAAAGAAATAGGCATTACGTTCAAGATTGCTTGCGTTGAAAGTAAGAATGATAATCCCGTAAAGGCTTTGCGATTTTTTCTCTTTCGAGTTTTCAGGTTTTCTGGTGTCCGTTTCACGTTTTCCGTCCCCACTCAACAACGATGGCGTCGCTCGGCTGCAACAGGTGCACGTCGAAGCTTGCAAGTGAGCATAAGCGCGTGTTCGTTAGGTGATCTCTGTTCATCGACCAGAAAAAAAAACGAAGACAGCGTTGCGTTGTGAATTATGTTGTTGATTTGCCCATACTATCACCGAGAAAGAAGTGTGCAAGTGATACCACCATCGCAAGTGGGTCTCTCATCGCGATAGTTTCCTTTACAGTGACGACGGTGACCTGCAAGTCTTCAGCAAGAAGAGCCGCTTGAGAACAAAACTGCGATTGGAAACAGTACGTAAAATAAGTGGCCCATTTCATAAAATGCGTTGCATACACGGTCGCTATTTCGGTTGCCTACTATTACTGATACAGTCGCACCGAAGATTGCGTCGAACACCGCGCCCGTCGGCGTCTACGGCGGGAGGCGTTTTGGCGTTTTGAATGAGAGCAGTTTACGGTGACAAAATCACCCATGCACACCTTTGCCTCGACAACAGACGCGTTCATGTCTATTGTGCGACTGACAGCGTGATTTTCAATTTGCAAAAAAAAAAAAAGCATTCTTGACCACGGGAGTAAGGAACGCGTTTCACCCGTTTGTATAATCGCACACGTGAGACGCCCGCTCCTGACTGGTCGTGGCCAAGATATCTGCTGCCTTTCGATGCCTTCGTGTCCCCTGACAAAATAACGTGAGTGTCTCCAGAAAGTTATAGCGTCTCCAAATGTAGGAAAACGACGATGTCGACCCTGTGCGCACCGAAATTCAGAAAATAGCTTGTTACCTTTGCCTAAGGTTTCCAATTGCGCAGTTACAGCTGGGCCGTGGTTTTTTTTTTCTTTGGAAAGTAAAACCGATCGCTTTAATAAAGCTGAATTCTGCGTTCCTTCGCAATACAAAATATTAATAATAATATCTGGGGTTTTACGTCCCAAAACCACGATATGATTATGAGAGACGCCGTAGTGGAGGGCTTCGGAAATTTCGACCATCTGGCGTTCTTTAACGTGCACCTAAATCCAAGTACACGGGCCTCTACCATTTCGCCTCCATCGAAATGCGACCGCCGCGGCCGGGATCTAACCCGCGACTTTCGGGTCAGCAGCCGTGCACCGTAACCGCTATACCACCGCGGCGGACCGCAATACAAAATATTCTATCGCTTTCCCAAAAAATAAATGTAAACAATACTAAATGGTGCTCGCTTTGCACGTGGACTTGAGCCGCTAGCACATTAGCGTTATATAATTTGATTTGCAGAAGAGCTCAGCAACGATTCCAGGTATTTGTGCTGCATGCTTAATTATATCAAGTCATGTGATAGATTTCGACTACATCTTTGAATAAACTATCTGCATAAATTCCCAAATAACATCATGAGCCATGAATACCCGTATGCAAACGCACATGTATGCGCTCGCGAAACCCAAAACCGAAAGCGCCCGCGACCGGACTACTTGGCGTAGTAACACATGTGCAG
Organism: Rhipicephalus sanguineus; assembly: GCF_013339695.2. Taxonomy (NCBI): domain Eukaryota; kingdom Metazoa; phylum Arthropoda; class Arachnida; order Ixodida; family Ixodidae; genus Rhipicephalus; species Rhipicephalus sanguineus. Next base: position 57,096,969 of record NC_051185.1, read on the forward strand.
AAGCTCCGCCCACGTAGCTTTGGCTGTGCTGCCACAGAAAGTTGTCGCCAGGTATAGTAGTAACTTGACGGAAGCATAAGAGGATGAAGAGAGTGCGTGCCGGTTCATGATGACAATAATTTTATATCTACGACACACACGGCAAACCTCGGGCATAACAGGTCTGCTGTAATGTAATAATCGTTGGGGTTTCAAGTTCCGAAACCGCGATACGATTATGAGGGACGCCGTAGTGGAGGGCTCCGGAAATTTCGACCCCCCTGGAGATCTTAAACGTGCACCTAAGTGCATGGGCCTCAAGCATTTCGCGTCCATCGAACTGCGGCTGCCGGGATTCGATCCCGCCATCTTCCGTTCAACACTCGAGCACCATAACCACTAAACCACCGTGGCGGGACAACAAATCGCCGTCGAATAGCATTTGTGAGAGAGCTAGATCTTGTTGGTGAGTTATTTCTATAGGCGTAAAATCGACTGAAATGCAAGTACGGTCGAACCCCTCAACAGCGAAATCGCTGGGGAAGAGATTCTTGTTCGTTTTCGTGAGAATTTCGTTGTCACTAAAATAGAAAAATACCCACACGAATTAGTTCGCAAAACCAAATTTATTTCAAGAAGTCGCTCATATTGCTGTGTTTCCCGTTGCTTGGAAGGAGCTTTGGCGGCCCGAGCCTAGCAGCTTAATAAACTTTGGATAACTTTAGCGTCATCGTGGGCGCCTAGGAAAGTCCGAATGATGTCAAAAGCATCAAGAGCTTCTGGCGAACTTACATGCCTTTTTTTTTCGTTTTGTTTCTCTCCTCACTCTCGCCGTCCCTCTGATATTCTTTTCGCACAATTTCGATGACAGCGTCGTCACTGAACTCTTCCTACATAATGAAGTCTGCGTGAGCAAACAGAAGGTCGCACGGCAGCAAGCAATTAGGCAGTCTACAGAATGTCTGTCGGCAGGCATGACGTCGCTTTCGTGGGTGTTGTCACTTAAGCGTCACTTGAGGCTTGAGCGTCACTTGAGGCAAAAACAAAGAGTCTTGTTACTACCATCATCGTCCGACCGAATGTAAACAGAAATGATCGCACCGATGCTTGTTAGCGAAACGTATGTGCCCGACTTATCGAGGACGGTGCTGCAAATTTCGAACTTCTTGGTTCTCAGCTAGCTATTGGGTTAAAAAAAAATGTTGTGATCACTACCTGAAATTTTCGTTAGTGCGGAAGTCCCTTTAAAATTTCTTCGCTGTCAAGAGAGAGCAAATGCATTGAACTCTATGGACGTTCGCCGGGGACGCCACATTTCTTCGTTGCCGCGAGAATTTCGTTCTTGAGGGTTTCAACTGTAGACGCTGTGGGTCGGTCGTTCTCTTCTTTTGCCTGAATTTGAGAAAGATTTCCCAATTCACCATTGTATACATCGCATCTCTGCGCGGTTGTTCAAGCTGAACATAAAGAATGTCCATTTCACGCCGCAAACTGCACAAAAGAGTCGGAAAGTACATCAGCTTCGGTTTACGGCAATATTTTCCAAATGGGCAAATGGCCACTTGACCCGCCATGAGAGCCAAAAATCAACAGACTGTCTCCGCGCGTGCTCGAGTAATATAAACTTTTGAGACTGAGGTAACCCATCACACTCATGCAGAAAAACGAGTCATTGCAGCAGCTAGCAAAACAAAAGGTCCGTGACGCGTCGCATCCACACAAGCCGTGTGAAAGAACATTGTGAGTTTTTCGTGAAAAAGCACTCGCGAGGTTTGGCGCTGTTATGAATGGGCGAGGAAAAGTTAATTTCGCGCGGTTATGAAACAACTCGTCTCGACACGACGTCGTGAGCGCGTAATATAGGCGTCAATGGAAAGCGCCAACGCGCATTCGCCGCTCGCACGGATGACGCGTCGTGTCGATTTAACGAACAAAAGCCGAAGAGATGCCCCCTTGCTTTGCATTTACGCGTACGCCACGCACTCTGGCTTGCGTAAAACTATATACGTCGGATCCTTCGTGAGTGGGCCGTGCTTCACGTTGCTGTGATTCGGTCGCGAGGGGTTAAAGGATTCACGTATGGTCAAGGAAATCACGTGTAGCCGAAGCCCTGAAGCTGTTAAACCACTGTAGGTGATGCGTGGATTACGCAAGCTGCGCAGACATGGCGTGCGCCGCCGGTTAGGTTAAGGCAGGTTCCGTAGGTGGCCTAGTTTTTGCGCGTCGCTAACGAGCCGAGGGACGGACCGTGGTTAAGGACGTGGGACTAGTTAATCAGGACAACGTTCGCCGGTGTGTAACGCGCTGCGCGCTCGCTCCCTATACAGATTGCGTAGGCAACATGTAAGCAGCGTTTATAGGAATGGTACATGGAGGCGCGGTGTATCAATCACCTTTCAAAGCTTCGAATTTTTTAAGGCAATATCCTGACATCTTTCATCCACCCAGATATCGCAACGGGACTTGATGTCCGGTCATTTCTGCCGTGAATAAAAAAGCAGGATCGAAATAATTAAGCAAAGAAAACGGGAAAAAAGCAGGCAAGCAAAAAAAGAACAAATAAAAACGACATACCAAAACTATAAAAAAAAATCGACAATCCCTTGTACTGGTCACGAGAAAAAAAATCCGGCGTCCGGCTTTGGCGTGAACACGAATACTGCCAAAAGTCACATGCGGCGCATGCCCGCATACCCCGGCTAAGAATTAAAGTTAATCAAAGCAGAACGAGCGGCACAAATAGTCACGTGACTTCTCTAGTCCCAGTGACGATGATGGCTTTCGCCTTCGAGTTGTCACAGGCGAATGCCTAGGGGGCCCCAGGGGTTTTTAAGTTGATAAGGTGAATCAAACGTAAGTTATGAGGAATTAAAGAGAATGAACGTGAATTAAAGGTGAATCACGTGTGAATTAACGTTAATTAGACGTAATTAAAACGTGAATAATGTAAACTGAAGTTAATCAAACGTGAACAAAAATGAAATGATCAAATTTTAAGTCAATTAACAAGGAATCAAACGTTACAGCACAGGATTTCCCTTGCGTTCGTTCTCCTTCTGTGCACACGAACAAAGACACAATGTAGACATGTTTCGGCAAAACTGAAGATGTTTGAGGTGCACCATGCACTCTGTGTCGTGCTTAGAAAAAAAAACGGTGTCGATATATAGAGTACCATGTGCTCTACTGTGGCATAGCGGTAAGCCGTCTCTAAAGGAACTTATGTTCTCTCTGGCTTACGTGTTGTGGGCGCGATATACGGACGTCGAATACCTTGTGCGTGTGTTTTGAAAAATAAAGGGGAAATGTTAGAGGATTCGGAATTCAGGGTCTACTCCACTATGGGAGAGCGGTGAGCTGTTCCTAAAAAAACGCCAGGCCTGCGCTGAAACCGCAGCATAGTCACAGCGAAAGCTGGAAGAGCGGCGTTTCTAGAGCACCTTGTGAGCTCTCTTGGGGCTACAATACAAGTAGACTAGAAAGGTACCCACTACGCCATAAATCGCAATTTTTGTGAAGTTGGGAAGCACCTACTAAGCCATTATTCGTCATTCTGTGGATAAGCGAGGCACCAGCTACACGTCTGTAAGGCATTATGTGCACTTTGTTGACGCGACGACTGATGACGATGAAGAATTATGGCTCAGCCCTTTGTAATGGGTTGGAAGCTTTAAACGGCCCACCAGTTATGTAATTTGCATTGGGTGACGCCCGCTCGCTATTTCCCTCTCCCGTCATGCTGTATAACATACGTTGACGTGGGAGAGAGACGGGGGGGGGGGGGTCGAATAACTTTACTGAGACCCCGAGGAAATGGATCATGCGCTCATGGGCTTCCTTGGCAACCAATCCAAGTCCACTTGCGAGGGACCCACTGCGCTATAAAGCATTGTAATTTTACTGAGACCCCGAGGAAATGGATCTCCGCTTATAGGCTTCCTTGGCAACCAATACAGGTGCACTTTCGAGGAACCCACTACGCTCTAAATCATTCTAATTTTTGAGAAGTAGGGCAGCAGGCACTGTGCCATTTTTCGTCATTTTACGGAGATCCGTGGTACCTGCTAAACACATGTAAGGCATTATGCGCACTTTGTTGATGCTGTGCCTGATGACGACGAAGAATTATGGCAGAGATCTTTGTAATGGGTTGGAAGCATTTCACAACCTACTCGTTGCGCAATTCCCATTGTGTGGTGCCTCGTTACAGAGTTCGCGTTGTGCGACGCTTGGTGCTTCGTTTACTCTTCTGCCACGCTATGTTGCATTTGCTAATGTGGTTCCTTCCCGACATGAAGCCTGTGTAGGACCTTTTTGCAAAGCAGTTTGAAGCACCGGCATGGCTCAGAGTAATAAAGAAAACCGGCATGGCTCAGAGGTTGAATACTGGGCTCCCACGCAGAGGGCCCAGGTTCGAACCTCATTCCATCCTGGAATTTTTCTTATTTCGTTTTTTTTTCTTATTTCGATCGATACTGGTTACGGACACCGGCGGCGGCGGCGGCGGCGGCGGACAACTACGGCGCCAAAAACGGCCGGTGAAATGATCTCATAACAGCTTTCGCTGTAATAACATGGGTCTCGAAACGCATGTCTTTACTTGGGATACGCAACTGTGGGAATGTCTTGAAGCAAAAAAGTTCAGATCTCTTCCACTATGGGAAGATGGAAGACCAGTGAAGCTGTTTGTTTTCTTTAATTACATTTAAAACTTTCTCTCTTGGCACAGCCATCCTAGCAGCGTTTTCTATTGGGCTGGTTGGTAATCCATCTTCAACAAACAGTGCAGAAGCGCACAACGGACAAAGAAGGGAACAAAGGCAAGCGCATTTAATAGGGTCCTATGAACTAGAAATATATTGAAGCAATATTTGAGATTGGGCTGGTTGGTAATCCAGCTTCAATAAACAGTGCAGAAGAGCACAACGGACAAAGAAGGGAACAAAGGCAAGCGCAATTAATAGGGTCCTATGAACTAGAAATATATTGAAGCAATGTTTGATATTGGGCTGGTTGGTAATCCAGCTTCAATAAACAGTGCAGAAGAGCACAACGGGCATAGAAGGGAACAAAGGCCAGCGCAATTAATAGGGTCCTATGAACTAGAAATATATTGAAGCAATATTTGAGATTGGGCTGGTTGGTAATCCATCTTCAATAAACAGTGCAGAAGAGCACAACGGGCATAGAAGGGAACAAAGGCAAGCGCAATTAATAGGGTCCGATTGGAATGAAAAAGGAAATTCGCGCAGCCAAGAATGCTTTTAGTGAATCTATACAGCTGAGAATTAAGGATGATCCCAAGCAATTCTGGAAACATGTGAAAAGAAATGGCAAAGAGATAACAGCCATTCCCTCAATCACAACGAAAGATAGTGTCGTTTCCGAAGACAAAGCTAAGGCGGAATATTTTAATCAGTATTTTGCTTCTGTCTTTTCGACTGACATGCCAAATAGTGATTACGGCAGGACTACCCCGCGAGATCAGATAGCGACGATAGGTGACATGGATGACGTAGTTATCAGTACACGTGGCATAGAATTGTTGCTTTTGAAACTAAATGCTGGTAAAGGCGGAGGACCTGACGGCTTGTCAACTTACTTTTTTAAAATTTGCGCACGACCTTTAGCTCGTTTTTTAAAAATACTTTTTGAAAAATCTCTGGCGGAATCTTCCCTGCCCTGTGATTGGAAGATTGGTGCAGTTGTTCCCATTCATAAAGCTGGTCCGCGAAGTTACGTGGGTAACTACCGTCCAATTTCTTTAACGTGTGTAGCATGCAAAGTGTTAGAGCACATTTTATATTCAAGTATTGTAGCACATATGAATGAGCATTCCCTATTTAATCCAGGCCAACATGGTTTTAGAAAGAATTTTTTTTGTATAACACAGTTAATTGAATTCACACATGATATCAGCAGTACTCTTGACAAGCGACTATCTATAGACTGTATCTTTTTGGATTTTAGGAAGGCGTTCGACACTGTGTCTCATTCTCTGTTAATTGAAAAATTGCATACCTACAAAATCCATACGCAAGTTATCACCTGGATTGTCGAATACCTAAGAATGCGTAAACAATACGTAGTTGTTAACGGTTTTGAGTCGTCAAGAAGAGACGTCACTTCTGGTGTCCCTCAGGGCTCCGTTTTGGGTCCGCTTTTGTTTCTTCTATTTATAAATGACATTGGTGAAGGTGTTCTGTCACGTATGAGATTGTATGCTGATGACTGTGTGTTATATAGGCCTATTACCAGTGAAGATGACTGTCGTGCTTTGCAGTGTGATTTAAACCTCATTGGTCTGTGGTGTCGCAAGTGGAATATGACTTTAAATCTAGATAAGACTGTTCTCATGTCATTTACCAAGAAAAAGAATTCACCTTCATTTCAGTATACTTTAGATGATATTCCATTGTCACAAGTGCATGAATATAAATATCTTGGTGTTTACTTTACCCCTGACTTAAAATGGCATCGTCATGTTGATCATGTAGTCGCAAGTGCTGGCAAGTCATTAGGGTTTCTACGGCGTAATGCAAAATGTTTTAGTATGGCTACTAAAGAACTGCTTTTCAAGACGTTTGTCAGATCGATTTTAGAATATGCATGTGAGGTGTGGGACCCACCGATGGTAGGTGACAGGGAACGTATAGAAAAAGTGCAAAATTTAGCTGCAAGGTTTGTGACTGGACATTATACATTTACCTTTAGCGCTACCCAAGCGAAGGTGGGTCTTAAATGGGAGTTGCTAGAAAATCGCAGAAAAAAACTTCGTCTAAAGCTTTTTCATAAGATTTTTCACTCAAAAATTGGCATTGATCGGCAACAATATATACTAGAACCTCATTATGTATCTACACAGAGTGATCATCCCCATAAAGTGCGTGAAATGTTTTGCCATACTGAATCCTTCAGAATGTCGTTTTTCCCAAAAACAATATGGGAGTGGAATAGATTACCTGCTGCTGTAGTTAATGAAATATCAAATGATACGTTTTGTTCCTTGTTGACTTAGTGTTTTTATTAGTTCCCATTTTGCCTTTCTCTACATACTAGCTGTGTATGTAATTTATTTATTATTGTGGCTAGTGTTTGTTTTCTAGTGTTTACATGTGATGTTGTATGAAACCGCTTATAATGTGTGCACCCCCTCACTGTAATGCCTCTGATGGCGCTGTGAGTATTGCGTAAATAAATAAATAAATGAACTAGAAATATATTGAAGCAATATTTGAGATTGGGCTGGTTGGTAATCCAGCTTCAATAAACAGTGCAGAAGCGCACAACGGGCATAGAAGGGAACAAAGGCAAGCGTAATTAATAGGGTCCTATGAACTAAAAATATATTGAAGCAATATTTGAGATTGGGCTGGTTGGTAATCCATCTTCAATAAACAGTGCAGAAGAGCACAACGGGCATAGAAGGGAACAAAGGCAAGCACAATTAATAGGGTCCTATGAACTAGAAATATATTGAAGCAATGTTTGAGATTGGGCTGGTTGGTAATCCATCTTCAACAAACAGTGCAGAAGCGCACAACGGGCATAGAAGGGAACAAAGGCAAGCGTAATTAATAGGGTCCTATGAACTAGAAATATATTGAAGCAATGTTTGAGATTGGGCTGGTTGGTAATCCATCTTCAACAAACAGTGCTGAAGCGCACAACGGACAAAGAAGGGAACAAAGGAAAGCGTAATTAATAGGGTCCAATGAACTAGAAATATATTGAAGCAATATTTGAGATTGGGCTGGTTGGTAATCCATCTTCAATAAACAGTGCAGAAGCGCGCAACGGGCATAGAAGGGAACAAAGGCAAACGTAAATAATAGGGTCCTATGAACTAGAAATATATTGAAGCAATGTTTGAGATTGGGCTGGTTGGTAATCCATCTTCAACAAACAGTGCAGAAGCGCACAACGGACAAAGAAGGGAACAAAGGCAAGCGTAATTAATAGGGTCCTATGAACTAGAAATATATTGAAGTAATGTTTGAGATTGGGCTGGTTGGTAATCCATCTTCAACAAACAGTGCAGAAGCGCACAACGGGCATAGAAGGGAACAAAGGCAAGCGTAATTAATAGGGTCCTATGAACTAGAAATATATTGAAGCAATGTTTGAGATTGGGCTGGTTGGTAATCCATCTTCAACAAACAGTGCAGAAGCGCACAACGGACAAAGAAGGGAACAAAGGCAAGCGCAATTAATAGGTTCCTATGAACTGGAAATATATTGAAGCAATGTTTGAGATTGGGCTGGTTGGTAATCCATCTTCAACAAACAGTGCAGAAGCGCACAACAGACAAAGAAGGGAACAAAGGCAAGCGCAATTAATAGGGTCCTATGAACTAGAAATATATTGAAGCAATGTTTGAGATTGGGCTGGCTGGTAATCCATCTTCAACAAACAGTGCAGAAGCGCACAACGGACAAAGAAGGGAACAAAGGCAAGCGCAATTAATAGGGTCCTATGAACTAGAAATATATTGAAGCAATGTTTGAGATTGGGCTGGTTGGTAATCCATCTTCAACAAACAGTGCAGAAGCGCACAACGGACAAAGAAGGGAACAAAGGCAAGCGTAATTAATAGGGTCCTATGAACTAGAAATATATTGAAGCAATGTTTGAGATTGGGCTGGTTGGTAATCCATCTTCAACAAACAGTGCAGAAGCGCACAACGGACAAAGAAGGGAACAAAGGCAAGCGCAATTAATAGGGTCCTATGAACTAGAAATATATTGAAGCAATGTTTGAGATTGGGCTGGTTGGTAATCCATCTTCAACAAACAGTGCAGAAGCGCACAACGGACAAAGAAGAGAACAGAGACAACCGCTTGTGTTCCTTCCTTTGTCGGTTGTCCGCTCCTGCGCTGTTTGTTCAAGATCGTAGCAACGTCATCATTTGCCCCATGATACCATACCGGCTACTGCCATGGGTCAAGGCTACTTGAACGGAAGGTGTGGCGACACCAGCCTTTCTTCGATGACATTTATTTTGGGGAGGAGCCCCGTTAAGGGGGGGGGGGGGGCGGTTGTACACGTAGCCGTTGGTAATGGCGAACTAGGGCATAACTCTCTTAAGTAACGAGTCGCCACACGTCCAGCACACCGGCACTTGCTCGGAACAGGCCGATGACACACACTGCCGGATAGCCGCGGTCGCACAGTCACGCTGCAGATTGTCACGCTCGCCGGAGATGGTGGAAACATGTCCTGTGGACCACAGACGATGACACAGGTCGCACAAGTACCCAAACGGAATCCCGACCAACTCCTTTTGAAATCTTGCCAAGGCACCCGGGAAGCGCTCCTCAGGGTTGTAATCAACTCGCCGACGGGCATTCTCGGCTTCGCGATACTGAGGATCCTGGCGGGCAATCCCTTTGTGCTTGGCTTTGTTGGCCCTATCTTCGTCAGTCATTTTAGCCTGGTGGTGTTGATTGAACTATCGTTTCTGCTTGCAGCGCTCTAGCTTCTTTTAGCTGGCACTCTAGACGGGTTTGCGGCATGGTCACGCCACTTCTAAGAGGCGGCGCGACACCTGCACGAGGATGGATCCGCGCCGCATCCGAGAGATGGCGTGACAACGCCACGCGGATGGTTTTCTTTTTGTCAACATCTCCGGACATTTTTTTCTCGGATGCTAGCCATAAGCAGACTCGCTTTAAAACTCGAGACAATTCCATTCAGTGCAAGTGGGTTGTCTACAAGAAATGCGTGAGCGTAGAGCTTCACCGTAAACTGCAGCCTTCCCTAAAACGTTGTTTTCGGGTGGTATCAGCGTTGCGCCTTCTTCCTAGCGTTCGTCGGCATCTTGAGCGGCCCCGTAGAGAGCGCTTGGCGGAACGCGTGTTTGGCATCAAATTTTCGCACAGCCAGAATGTGTACAATTCTCCATGTCGGATTTACATGTTGTCCTGCGGAGCGCTTTTCTTTCACACCCCAGTACACCACCGTATGACAACCTGCAGCAGCCGAGACCGGCGCGCCGCCGTAGCGGCCAATCGCGAGAGGGCCACCATGTTTATGGTCCACACGCTCGGTCTATGCACGCAGCGATGCTCTAGGAAACCAGCTCCGCTTTAATAGTGAACAATTTTGAGTACGCTGTACTCAAATGGGAGACCAGTATGCAGCTGCGTTTAGAACACATGGTGAACGCTTTAGATTACTACATGCGCTCTACTATGGGAGAGCAATAAGCTCTCGCGGTACGACCAGTACCGCCAGTACGACGTCGTAGCCAACAGGCTCCTACTTTTGGTCCTCACGAGTTCCATTGCTTTACGGGTAGTTCATTTTAGCGTAGAAGTACACGCTTATGTCGCTGGTTTTAGGTCGACAAAGGTGAAACTTCCTGGCATTTTCTGTCAAATATTCTGAAGTCGTTCTCAGCCAGACGTAATATTTTAGACAGGAGCGAGGGACTTTCAATTTTCCAACATACATAGTACATACATTATCAGAGAAAAGGTAGCTACGGTTTGAACGAAAACCACCTAACGTGACTCTCTGACACACGTGAATTGGCAAGCGCTTCATGATTCTACGAGCGTAGCTTATATATTTTTGAACACTTATGTGCCTACTCAACATTGACGTAGCCGGGGCTACGTCAGTGTTTTAACAGCGGAGCTGTTGAAGCTCGCCGTAATTTGTCTGTCGGATACAGAAATGATCATCATCATCATGAACCGGCACGCACTCTCTTCGTCCTCTTCTTCATCTTCTGCTTCTCTCTCAGAACAGCTGCGGCGATTTCTCCGGCGCGGGATAAAATAACCTGACGGGCGAGAGAATGAGTACAGAGGGAGAGAAAGGAAAAGTAAAAGAGAGAGAAAGAAAGAAAAAAAAAGAAAAAGAAAATTTCATGACGAAAGAATTGCTTGGCAAGGTGGGATTCGAACCCGCGTTCCCACGATCCGAAGGCGAGCATCATAACCACTCGGCTATCCAGACACGCCATCAGAGCATAGCATAGCGTTATATAGTACATAAAAAAGGTCAACCTGGGCCATATGTGACCACGGGCGAAGCACCATCCACTTTCGTGGAATCCTCTTCCGATCAGACTTCGTGGACCCTAACGCGCCCAGAGGATTAGATTCTTCGACATGTTCCCAGAACGGGTCAGATCGCTTCCAGCGATAAGCGTGCAGCCGTTATGGCTCAACGACCGTGCGTCGGGTTTCGCGCGAAACCCTCCCAAACGTTCGTTCCTTCGAGTACGTTCGGCCATGGGTTTGCTGGCCCGAAAGTATCAAAGATGCGAGTCCAGTACTCTCGGCTGCTGAGTACCGATATGGTGCTTGTTCTACGTATAAAGGGAGGTTATATGCCATCACGCCTACTGCATCGTTTGAAAGGCTGGTTCGGCATGCGTAATATGCTTTTCAAAGGGGCATCGGAGGATGTAAGCCTGACTGTACACTTTTAAAACGAAGTATTTTTTGCGCTTCTCACCCGCCACTTTTGACGAGCAGTGGGGTGAAGGATCGGTTATGGGCGTGCATGATACTGCACTGTACGATTGTTTCCTAATGCCCAGGGCTCCAAAGGCACTCATTGCCTGTGTAGTTGGGGTAACAGGCGTAACATCCTTTTGTCGAGGTAATGGAACACATACGGCTGAAGTAATTCTATATATGAAAGCGAATCTTTCTTCGTATCTCCGCCAAACATTGCGGGAGCTGCTTTTCATTTAGCACGATGTATCACGTATATGGTCAAGATTCCATCAATCCTCATTGGTTGCAGTGGGCGGTTGCAGGGGCGTAGCCAAGGGGGGGGGGGGGGGTTCAACCCCCCCCCCCCCGAAATTTTTCAGTTTTGCTTGCGTATATATACACGAACACATACAAACGCACGCACAAACATACATAAAGTATGGTTGAACCCCCCCCCCCCCCCCCCGAAAAAAATTTCTGGCTACGCCCCTGGGCGGTTGGTTGACGGGTTGTGTTGGCACGTTATAAACAGAGCAAAGATACCTTACAAATGTATCATGATATGATGCAAGATACTCGAGCAACAAGTATTTGATATACAGATACGAGGTACCACCGCAACGATTGGATTCGATACGATACTATCCATTTGTGCTAGTGGGCGGTTGGTTGGCGGGATATGAATAGGGCAAAGCAGGCCCGTAGCGAGGAATTTTTTGCGAAAGGGGGGGGGGGGTGAGGCCCATTTGCTGAAAACCTTGACTATTTGAGAGAAACACCTACTTCACCAAAGTTTCAGAGGGGGGGGGGGGTCTAGCCCCCCTCACTCCCCCCCCCCCCCCTGGCTACGTCTGGGGCAAATATACCTTGCAACTGTATCACGACACGACATAGCGTGCAGTGCTCCTGCGCTTCGAGTGGGAAGTGATGGGCAGTGCAGGTGAAGTGAGCGTCATCGTCGATGAATCCCCAGACATCACTGGTGTGCCTACCATCAACACTCTCCTGTGCTACTATAGCCAGAAAAACGTGAAGAAGCACGTTGTTCTGGTCGACGTCGACAGGGTAAATGCATCGAACAGTTACACGGTGGCCAGCGCAGTTAGCAAGGCACTCCTGACGGTTGGCAAGACGTGGAAAGACGTTGTGGCAGTAGCCACAGACTCAGCGGAGTACATGCGAAAGATGGTTCGAGAAATCTGTCAGGCTGAAGGGATCCAAATCTTGCATGTGAAAGATATAGCACACCTTATTCATGTGAGTGTTGACCATGCCATTTCTTTACCATGCATGTCTGATGTTCGATCCGTAGTGATCAAGTTTGGAGCGTTATTTAAGCACGCTAACAAGCTTTACCAAAAGTACACTGAAATTTGTTCTTCTAATGGCCTCTTGGACCTGACATTAAGAAGCCACCTTCTGTTGTCCCGAATCGATGGCAAAGCTTCTACAAGGCACTTGTGGTAGTCGTAGAAATGTGGAGCTCGTTAACAGAACTTGCTGAAAGCTCGCATGATAGCAGCAAAGCGGAAGCTTTCGAGGGATACTTTCTGAAAAAGAAGTTGTTTATGCGAAGGCAATCTTGATGAGATATGCACTCGGCCCACTTTTGGAAGCCCAGAAAACGCTTGAAAGTGGGAAGCTTTTGATGCCCAGCTTTGATCACCTGGTAAACGTGAAGCTGCAGCAGATTGTCGGGGAGCTTTCGGCGATGATCGGTAAAAGCGATCAGGCCAAAGCTGTTTTGTCTATGTTACCCAAGCGCAGCGCTAATTTAGTAAAAACATGTTCTGAAGAGTTCTGCACGAAACTCGCCACAAAATGGCGCTGCACTCTTGGACGGAACGTCTCAGAAAAAGAGGAAAACCAGCTAACTTTGTGGAAGTTGGGAGCCGTCCTTGATCCGTTTCAGAAGCGTCTGCTGGGTCAGTCATTTGAGGACTACCGACCTCTGTTCATGTCCGTAACCGACAATGTAGATTCCCTTAATGACGAGTTCAACCAGTATTTGCTGGAAGCGAGCCCCACAAACCCAGCTGTCGAACTAATCGAGTATTGGCATGACTCTACTTCTCGCTACCCAAGGCTTGCAAAAGCTGCACTGACATTGTTGTGCCTAGCTAATGGTAGCTGTGATGTGGAGAGAACTTTCTCCCAGCTGAGATATGTTCAACGACCGGACAGATCTCGAATGGAGACTGACATGTTGCGCATGCAGATGATAATGTATGTCAACAAGGACGTGTAAAAAATCGATGACCAGATTTTCGAGAATAAAGTGTATAATTTCTAAGAGTCAATGTTTACTGATTCATTCATTTTCAAACACCACTGATTCATTTTCAAACAAACACAAAATTTCGGGTAGTATACTGTATTTGCTATAATACTCTGGTGTCTGTCCCAATTACCAGCTTGAAACACCAAATTTAACGTGTTATACTTAAAAAGCCTTGATACGTTTTGATAAGCTCAGTGTAAGTTCTGATAAGTACAACCGTATATTTAACCCGAAAAAACCCGAAGTAAGGAATGGTTTCGCAAAAAAACCGATTTTTCCCCGAATATCAGTTTGAAAAATACCGCCCGATTTTTACCCCCCGAATTTGAAAAAATATAAAACCCGAAAACGAACAACCCTAAATATACCTTGCAACTGTATCACGACACGACATAGCGTGCAGTGCTCCTGCGCTTCGGGTGGGAAAGATGCCGCAGTGCTCCGTCAACTCCAGAGCTTTCCATTGTACTTGTATAAGGACAACACGCCGCACCAAAGGTTAGACCGACCAACCTACTAACCCGCGAGCAAACGATTATCAAAAACAGCAGGAGCGACCACTCTGCACCTTTCTGTCACCAAAATTTGCGGTGTCATTATGACGTCATCACAAGACACAGTCGCTTGGTCAAACGTGGGCTGATCTCGGAAGCAGTGCTGCATAACAACTTGAGGTGCAGTAAGCAGCGATGCCTCCGATCCTGGAGGCAGTGCCCAGCCACGTTAGGTGCAGACATCTTTAAGGCGAGGGCAGATGGATCAATTCAATCGACTGAGTCGAAGAAGGATAAGAAGCTGGCTTTCGCCTTCTAGTCGTCTTAGGCGAATGCGTAAGGGACCGTGTGGCTTTTTATTATCTCTTCCCCTCTCTCCAATGCATCTTCAGGTTGAGCAACAGTCTGAAGCACAACCACGCAGGGTAAAAGTGAAATTAAGAATGTCCCGCACCTTCTCTCCACGAAACACTCCTACGAGGAGCTGCTGCTTCTTTGATGGGTCGCTCACGAAGCTCACTTCACCGCCGCTCGCCTTCACGTACTCTCCGTCACTGCCGCGTATATCGCCGTCATCCACACTTTTCCTCGGCACAGCTTCGAGGAAGCAACGGCCAGTGGGTGAAAGGGCACAAAGCGCTGTACACTAACGTTTCACCGCGCGCCAGCGGGCCGGGCTGCTGCACTGACCGTTGTGCAGCAGGCCAGACGTTGTTACGTCCTGACGTAACCAAAACGTCCGTATACATTGCTTCCGTCTGAGGGCTCGTTTTCAATGTAACGAATTACCCAACCATGCGAATGACAAAAGGGTTATAGCGGCGAACGCTACAATGCAGTGCCGCCGAGTGTGTAACTGGTGTAACTCGCGGCTTCAAAAGAACGGTGCGCCGTTCCGCCTGAGCCCTCCCCCTCATCCCCCTGGTTTCAACATTGTTTCGGTGCTCTCGGCGACAAAATGCCCTTGAGTTTCTTTTTGTTGTGTTTTGTTTTCTGAACGCTCGCGAACGCGTTGTGACGCCGGAACGCGCCTTCGCGCAGCATATATGAACGACCTGTTGTGGTCAGTGCATTGTTTTATAGCGTCATTGTTGCTCGGCAAAAGTGGGCGGAGATGACGGGGGAGAGAGTTGGTGCTGGATGTCGTACCTTCTCTCTCCTCCGCTGTGCTTTTTACAATTTCGCGAGCTACGTGCTGCATAGATGCGCGCCGTATACACTTGTTCATTGTCGCCTCCTTGCTCAAGTAGACGCGCCTAACAGCGCGGTCACGAAGTATACATAACGTGCGAAAAATCGCTATTCAACGGTTTCAAGGATGAACTCGGAAAGCAGTTTGATCGAGTGAAACATTGTTGCAAAACAAGCTGTGGCGGTCATTATGTATAATGAAGCGACCCGGACAATGTAGAAAGGCGCGCATGTGGTGGAGGTTACAATGTGTCGTATATATACAGAGTGTTTCAGACAAAAAGCACCAAGTATTAAAGAATTAGGCATAGGTGCTACGCGTCTCCAATTAACGCAGTATTGTTCTCAGCGATACAGAGCACGTCAGAATATTTTTTTTCAGTCCGCAAAGCTCAGCAATTAACAAAGATTACTTAATGAACTTTTTAAGTAGTAACTCTAGAGAAAAATCTTCAATACAATAGTTGCAGCGCTTGTTCAGAAACATAGAATTTTTCAATCTATGGTAAGATAACTCCCCTGTTTCATTTTTCTCCGACCTTTCTTCAAAGCGCGCGAATTTTTAAAAAATACCACGTGACTGCCACCTAACGCGCGGCTGTTTTGGTGCCTTTAAATGTAAATTGATGGAATATCAAAGGCAGCTGCTCCGCGCACGAAGGTTGATTGAGCCGGCTATATCGGTGACTGAACGTATCCTGCTCCTTCAGGCCATGCATTTTGTTGGTCACCCTTCTCACCAAATGTGTGACTTGAGTAATCGTCGGCTGGAGCTTTTGGCAAGACCAGCAGCATCCCTATGGAAAGTGACGCCCAGGATACTGAGCACGTCAACGTTTGGTATGTTGACTCCATTTAAGGTCAACGCTGGATCAGGGGGTCTTCTGAGGAGGCCGTCCGCTTGCCCTTCTCTACAGGATTTGTAGCTGAAACTTTCCTGGACATTAATCGGTCTTGTTGATGACTTCTTGTAAGTCATCTTGTTGTTCGCCCGCAGGTCCCGTGTAAGTCCACAATGTCAGGTTGTCTGTGTAATTTGCATGTCTGACACCCGTGACGTTGTTCAAAAGGTTTGGCAGTCGCCTCATCGCTGTATTAAGCAGGAACGGTGAGATTACCGATCCCTGGGGGTTGTTATTTGCGGTAATTTTGTCATTGGTCCTGGGATTTTCCAAGCCTATGGTCGCCGTTCGAGCTGTCAAGAAGTCGTTCGTCCTTCGTCTACAGTTGGTCTCTTGTAAGTCGTAAGTACTTTAACACTGCTTCATGGGACACGTTGTCGAACGCCCCTCTCACATCGAGGGCTAGGATGGCACTCTTACTGGCGGTGTTGAGGCCGCCAATGACTTCTTTGAGCTGGAGTAAAATATTCTGACTGGAGAGGTGACGCCGGAAACCGAACATAGTGTTCGGTAGGTGCTACCCTTCATCCAAGTATGGAGAGCGTCGATTGTGCACCATGTGCTCGAATAGTTTTCCAGCACACGACGTGAGTGCGATCGGGCGGAGGTTCTGTGTTGCGATGGGTTCCCTAGGTTTCTGAATCGTCGTGATGTGCGCATGCTTCGAGGAGGGTGGTATACTGCCCCTCATCTAGCTGTCATTGATGAACTGCAATAAACTCATTCCCGAGATTATGGGGTGTTTTACTATTGATTTTGCCCATTCCAGGCGTTGTGTTCCTCGAGAGGATGGTTAGTACTGCCAGAATGTTCGCCTTAGTGAAAGGCTGGTCGAGGTCAGGGTTTGGTTGGTCCGTGTACTCCTGATGGACCACACACCTGATGGACCTGTGCCAGAATGTCTAGTGAAAATTGCGGACCAGCCCCCTTTTCCGGAAAAGCTGAGTGCCCCAGCTGTAGGAAGTTAAAAAAAATTCATTCTTAATTTAGAAGGACAACCACTTATGATGGTGACTCGGCATCCGTTTCTCACAGTAATGCTTGATCGACAGCTATCCTGGGCACCTCACATAAAAAAAAAAGCTCGAAAGCGAGGTAAATACGTTAGTGAATATGCTTCGCAGACATGCTGGTGCATCATGGGGCGGATCAGTATCATCCATGCTGACTGTTCGCAATCCTTTAATACAACGAAAAATTGCATACTCTGGAGTCATTTTACAAGGCCTTTCTCACACGTCGGAAGAGCGACTTGGAGCACTTTTAGCTAGAGGACCACGCGTCTGATTCGGTGTTCCACAAGCGACTTCCAGCTGTGTTGTAATAGCAGAGACTCGCCAATAATCCATTCCAGTCATGAGAACAATGGAAACATTCCGGCATCTTTTTCGCTTACAGACGCAACACAAGGACCACTCATTGGCTCTGGAGATATCAAAAAAGGGCAATGCTAATGAAGAAATTCAGAATAATCGCCATATATTACCAAGAAATGAATTTTGGAATTCCAAAGTTGACCATCCTCCATGGCTGCTTGCAATAACAAGCATCGGATTGTCAGTAGATTGTATAATCAGAAAAAGAGACATATTCGTTCAAGCTGCTCAACAACTAGCGCTTTGCCAGACATGCGTGTGTATGCTGTATCCAGAATACATACATTTCTTTACAGAAGGTTCCAGTGCTAAAACTGCTTCAACTTCACCATTTATAGTACCGCACGTCAACAATCAAGAATCATTTAAGTTATATTGTGTGACGTCGTCCACAACCGCTGAGCTATTCGCTATTCTGTTTGCTATAAAAGTTATAAACTCTGCGGGAGATGTGAGAAAATGGGTAGTTTTCAGCGATTCACAGGCCGCGTTAACATCACTCCGCAGCGCAAACACGAGAGTAATCAGTGATAGTATAACACACGAGACACTTAACGAGCTCATAAAAGCAAGCCAGGCGAGGCATGAAATGAAATTCCAACAGATAGCTGGACATTGCAACATTCCTGGTAACACAGCAGCCCATAAAGCGGCACGACAGGCGCATCGTAAAAATGTGATGGTTTCTCTACCGATTCGGAAAAATGAATTGCGCCGCATTATATAAAAAGGTAACATCTTCCCAAATGCGTAAAAATACTTGGTTTGACGAAAGTTCGAAGAGCTGTGATTTCTACCACATTGATCCGTTCATTTAATTCGAAATTATACGTTATCTTTACATTGAACTATGGAATCACTTATCCACCGGTTAAGGCTAGGCACTGTCTACAGAAAGCATTTTAAGTACGGAGCACTTTAGAGGCCCGGCCTGTCGTATGCTGTCGTATGATGTCATCCTATGCTGCCGTAGCTTGGCGTAACGTAGGCAAAACCACGTATAGCATAGCCATCTGTAGCATATCGAGCGCGCGCTCGCGCCAAGGAGAAGTCTTCTTCCTCTTCTTCTTCGAGCGCCTTGATGATGATAAGTGCGGAGCACTTTAGGGGCGCGGGCTGTCGTATGCTGTCGTCGCTTGGCGTAACGCAGTCAAAACCACGTATAAAAACAGAACGAAAAAGAGAAAGCAAGCGAGAAATTGAAAGAGAGAGAAAGAAAGGGAGCAAATAGCAAGAAAAATAGAAATAAAGACAGAAAAAAAGGCAGAAAAAACTGGAAAAGAGAAAAAGAAAGAAAGAGAAAAGGAAAGAAAGCGAGAACCGAAGAGAAACAATGAAGGCTGCCCAGCTCCGCACTTCCTTCAGGCTTGGCACCACTAGTGCAAAGCTGCCTTAATTTTTTACACAAAATTGGCAGAACTGAAACTCCCGAATGCAAATGTGGGTTTGTAGACGAAGATGTATGCCAAACCCTTCTGGAGTGCCCACGTCATAGAACAAGGAGACGCCGTCTTAAGCAGAACTAATGGCATTGGGCACTACACCGTTCAATATGAAGAAATGTCTGGGCTCTTGGCCAACCAGAGGCTTACAGACGTACGCTTTAAAAGCGTTAAAACGCTTTCTTGTAGACAGCGGAATTGCTGCCATTTATTAAGACATTTGTTTTTCATTGATTTAAGGTTACTTATTATATGTATATCCCGGTTATTTTGATGTGTTGACTGTTATGCTGCCCCTATGTGGGGATTCATCTCCATGATGGCTAGTGACATTATTAGGGACTTTATTAATTGCATTTCGGGCATTTTCATTTACGTTGTGGTGGTGCTGTTTTACATATGTGCATTCGTTTGCTTTATTTTTTTCCATATCCTGTTGTTTGTGTGTATATTTGTTGTAGTGTATGCTCGATACATTCAACAGCTGGGGAGTAGCCGGCGCCCTATTTCTTCGCCAACATCTTCACATCACATTAATAAAACAAAAAAAGAAGTATCATGCGAGTTGCGTGTCCGCATCGTCATTGCGGCGTTCGCATGAGTAAAAACAATTTTTAAAAAATTATGCGCAGCTTCAACTGACTTTACAGTCGCGAAGGCTGATTAAACGGCGGAGCTGATGGCACATGTTTTAGCTTGGCCATTGCCGAACGTTGCACACAACGAATGCGAGACGCAGCAGCGTACAAAACTGGGCTAGTTCGTTGATCTTCATGGTAAAAGCAGCGAAAAAAGACGGCAACACGAGAAGAACGACACAGAACAGGCGCTGAACTATACAACTGTCGCGTTTATTAAACAGAAGAGAATAAATCGTTACCCTGCACAGTCCCCTATAAACAAAAGCACGGTTTTCACTTATCTATACGAAACCTTGAGGCTAATTATAGGTTCGCCCGCCTTATCGAAACCTCTCTCGTGAGACAGCCGCCCCGTCCTCATCTTTAAGCGGGACGTCCGCAATGTAGGTCACGCCGCCTCCTCACCCCAGCGCCGCATAGAGCAGTGAGCTATTACAGAATCGGTCTCGCTCATTCGCAAACACACAAAGCGTAGTACATACGCATGACCGTGTACCTCTAGAGCGCGTGGGTACATACCACAAGTGAAAACTCGCGGTGCGCCCAGTGTACAGGATTGTGTTCGAGTCATACTATACAGGCAGGCGAATTGAGATGGCCATAAGATGAGTTTGCCCTTGAATGCGTGCAACGAGCGTCCGCTCTTGTCCAGCTAATCGGTGGACAGGACTCGCGATCGTATGCGGCTCCGCGGGCTCATTTCTCGCCGATGGCTTCCGCTTTCACTTAAAGATGCTCCGGCGTCTGCACTTAATAGCACCGAGCGTATTTTGAACTCTCGCATGCATGCGGCTGCTTTGGTCAGGCACGTGCAGAAGAGTTCTTTAAAGAGCCCTCGCGCTGCGTCGGTCGTGTAAAAGCGTACAACAGCGCGCCTGCCTGATACCGTCGGATTCAGAATGGCTTTTGTCTATAACAAAGAATCCTGGCGTAGCAATTATAAAAAAAAAGCGAAAATCCAAGAAATAGATGAGGGAATAGAGGAAAAGTGCATGATAGCTTTCACCTTCGGTGGGCTGTACACACAGTCTTTTATGTTTCGCTGCCCTTCGAAATAACAACCCTAGAAGATGCCTTTTGTGCATCGCGATGCCTTCGTCTACATCTGCGCTAATAATGGTGCGTTAAGAAGATGAAATAACAGAAAAGTTATGCTAGGAACGTGCGAAAGAGCATGTGTAAGCCGATACATATGTTGGATATATGACGTGCGAAAGTTCTATCAATTTGATCTTGAATGTAATAATGCACTATAGCATAGTTACTACCGATGGACTCATTATAGAATGCGCCATAAAAAAATGGAAACCCGACTGTCTAGGTAAACTGCAGTGCCATCTTTTCCGTGTTTCGTATTGCCGGCTCACGTGTTTTAGATCTTTCCTTCACCTTACAGTGCTTTTCGACACCGAAATTCGTGCAATGCAAAATAGTCAATGGCACCTTTTTTTTCTTAGCTTTCACGAACCTGCCTCCGCATTGCTGGCTTACGCCGTGACTTATGTGCAGTTTATTTATGTTTGAAAGCCTGTTTAAAATGCCAAGAAAAGAAGAAGGAGGAATGGATGTACCTGTGGCACATGATTCATGCAAATATTCGGGGGAACTCTTTTTGTGCGCTCTGGTTGCCCACCACATCGAATTCTCACCGCCACGGACGTAGCCAGAAATTCATTTCGTGGAATTTGAACCATACATTATGTTTTTTTCGTGCGTGCGTTTGTATGTGTGCGTGTGTATACACACACGCAAAACTGAAAATTTTGGAGGGGGGGGGGGGTTGAACCCTCCGACGGCGCAACCCGCTGGCTATGCCAATGCTCACCACGCTTTACCACGCCACCCATCGAATCCACGTCGCAACCATCGCGGTCAGCAAAACGAAGCTCACACCACTCACCGCCCCTTCGCGCAGGAGGCCTCGCCTCCACTTACGCTCCCGCTTTATTGGGGTCAGCCATGCAGTTCTCGTTTCAAACACCGCAGAAGTAATGAAAGAGAAAAAAAAAGAGAAAAGGAATGGCGATGAGATGACGGGAATAACCAAAATATAAAGTGGCATATGCGATGCTTATACGGCTCCGAGACGGCGGCGCCGAGTCGTGGTCTCAGAGGTCAAGGGAGCGACTCCCTCCTCCCCCACTTCCTCCGGGCGCCGACCGGACGGCCGAAGGTCGCCATCGAAGCTGCAACGGCATGCGTGCGGATATTGAACGTAGCCGATGAGCCCGAGATACCGATGGCCGGCGTGGGATTCATCGGAACAGGTCCTGTAT
Organism: Rhipicephalus sanguineus; assembly: GCF_013339695.2. Classification (NCBI taxonomy): domain Eukaryota; kingdom Metazoa; phylum Arthropoda; class Arachnida; order Ixodida; family Ixodidae; genus Rhipicephalus; species Rhipicephalus sanguineus. The sequence goes on from NC_051185.1 coordinate 57,119,006, forward strand.
ACACCGGCATAGGGCTCCGTTCAGAGGTTGCCGGTGTTTGTCATTGCCACTGCCTGTCATTGTTGTTGTTCGAGTTGATTAGGGGACGTCAGCGTTTGCGAAAGAAATAATAACGGCTATAGCAACACCATATGTTCTAAGCGAGACGCACTGCTTTTCTGTGTGTGGTTTCTTTATCACTGAGAAGCGAATTACCCATTCTGACCCCTCGAATGACTTATTCAATTTGCCGGAGATTAGAGTTTACGCTCTGCAATTCCCTTCGATAATTGCGGCTCGCCGCTTCCTGTAATTCAATAAAGAACGCTTTATTTCTGTCTTTACTTCCCCTGCTGCACGTGCTTCTTGGGACTGAGCCCTTGAACAAGCCCGCGCTGTTCTGTAATTACTGGCATGACGTAATCGAAGAATCCCTGGCAGGTAATCTTCAGTGACATCTTCGTACGCGCAAGCTCGCCGAGGTTTATTTATATACGTGATTTAGGCTCTTACAATTCTAGCAGGTAAATAAAGATGACTTGATAACATGACGATGCTTCTGTATACAGTTTCAAGAATACTTGACTGCGCACAGGATGTTACCGTCACACCAAACGGATTGAAAAAACCCAACAGTTGTGCTATATTTGATGGGGCAAAAGTAACAAAGGCCTTTATGCGCTGACATAACAGGTAATGCTTAGTGGAAAGGAATAGAAGAATTAGATAAAATCTACGAAACCTTCGTTTGAAGTCTATCAATGAAAAACTCCTGGTTTCTAAACATTTCATAACTTCTTGTGGGGAATATAGTGCAGCTTCTGATAATATCAAGTGTGGATGGTGAGGTGTTAGTGTTTCGTATAGTTCAAGTGAAAAAAAAAAACGCCCCTCTTTTCCCTCAAATTCCGGACATGTTATCAGAATGGGATTCACAGAAAGAGGTTCCTTGCGTGTCGTTCGCTTTCCCGCCTTTGTTCAACTCCCAGTAAGAAATCGTTAGTCAGTTGTCTGATTCCTGTGCGAAGGTGACGTAAGATCACTAGCTAAAAAACAATACCAAAAGCTAGCAGTCGTACTGCAAACGTAAACGTCGGCTGCCTGGGACTTCTTCGATTTCTTTCTTTCTTTCTTTCTTTCTTTCTTTCTTTCTTTCTTTCTTTCTTTCTTTCTTTCTTTCTTTCTTTCTTTCTTTCTTTCTTTCTTTCTTTCTTTCTTTCTTTCTTTCTTTCTTTCTTTCTTTACAATAACCAAGGCGCCCTGGTATAAGGAAAACAGCCGCTGACATTGCGTACCTATCACACCCTTTTCCTCACAATTCACTATTGACCAATACTTGAGGAAAGCCGAACACACAGACCACGGCATGCAGTCGAATACGCGCGTCCTACATACGTAAAACCAGTAGCCGCGGTCGGTGGGAAATGCGTCGCTTCAAGAACGTGGCTCGCAATTGCGAGGCTTCGGGAGGGAATTCGAGAGCGAAACTAAACGCGAGAAAGCGAGAGAACGGGTTGCGGACGCTTACACGACTTCACAATACAGGAGTGATAATAAAATATTAAAAAAGAACGAAGCGAAAGCCACGAAAATGTCCATCGGCCTACGAAGAACATCCTTCACTGTCTGGGCGGCATTTTATTTTGTTTCGTGGTTCGTAAGTGCCTGGAAACCGGAAGCCCCAGAAGGATGCAGACTGTAAAAATGGCTGGTGTATGCAGCCTCGGTGCGCTTTTCCGTTGGGGCATTCCTGGTAACCAGGTGAAGCAAACACGTGACTTTTCGTTGATTCGCTCTTTTTTTAGTTAGTTAGTTAGTTAGTTAGTTAGTTAGTTAGTTAGTTAGTTAGTTAGTTAGTTAGTTAGTTAGTTAGTTAGTTAGTTAGTTAGTTAGTTAGTTAGTTAGTTAGTTAGTTAGTTAGTTATATACCCCACAGGTTCCAGTGTCTGAATCATTGCGTGATGTTTGTGGGGGGTGGAGAGGGGAATTTTACAGCAATAAACAAGCACAATACATATAGTTAATTGATTATTTCAGGTATAGAAAATGTATGCTGATTAAATATTAAAATACAGTAAAAGAAACATCAAGCAGAGCACGCGAGGACATAAACGTGTGCGTGAAAACACGCACATATGCCAAAGAAAATTACAAGACAAATGAACAATATTATTTAGGTAGAAGACAAGGTTTATACAATGAAAGCTAGTTTCGGCACAGCAGGCAGATGGAATGAATGCACTGGATAGAGCACTCAATATACGCTCTATCCTCTCTTGAGAGCTGAATGAGAGATAAAAAAGAATCTGCCAAGTCAGCGCTAAACACGAGTTCGAACAGCACGCATGCACATTAAAAGCAAAAAAAAAAGGCTGCGCGAAAAAAGACAAAGAGAGAGAGAGAGAGAAGCAAAGGAAATGCAAGGAGGTTAACCATGTTGCGCCTGGTTTGCTATCCTACACGGGGGAGGAAGTGAGACACACTCACAAGGAAGTGTGCGGGGAAAACATAACATAGCACACATCCGAAGGTTGTAGGTTCGATCCCTGCCGGCGGCAAGTCGTCTTTTCGCACAATACACTTAAAAAACAGTACGATCAACGTCCCCTATACTTTTCTTGGCATCATTATCTGATAGTTTTTATTAAGCTTGCGTCAAACAAAGAAGCGAGCCCTCAGAATTCTCTTCATTCATTCATATAGCGAGGGTCTCGTTCCGGTAGACTTGATGCCTTGAGGTAATATGCGAGGGCTTGTTGGTTATCTGTCCGCTCGTTAAATGTCCTCGTGCTACGTGACGCCAGCCGGCAAAAGAAGGAGTGTTCCACACTCGCCGTCATGGCTACGAGCGGCGCTGACTAACACTTCCATGTTTGCATGCACATAAATACCCGATAAAGTGGACGAGGGGACGACCGCCGCGGTAGCTCAATCGGTAGAACATCAGACGCGTTATCCAAAGGTTGCAGGTTCGGTCCCTGCCGGCCGCAACTTGTCTTTTCGTCCACTTTACTTCTTCACGTCTATATCGAAATTACTATAAACACTTAAAACAGTATGATTAACGTACCCCATACCTTCCCTGGCTTGATTATCTGCCGGTTTTCATTGAGGGAGTGTCAAACAAAGAAAGACGAGCCCTCAAAATTCTCTTCCTTCATCCATAACACACTAGCATAACATAGCACACTAGGCCAACAGCTAGTTCTACAGGTGTACAACAAAAATTATCTCTCTATCTCTCTTTCTTTCTCTCTGCACACATGTAAGCATGAAGGACATACAAAAGTAGCCGCCGTTCTAAACTCGCAGGGATCCAGGTGAAGCGAGCACGTGACTTTTCATTCAATCGTTCTCATCATCTTTTTTTACTTTCTTGTCTCTTTAAGAGAAAGAATCGATTGAATTCAAAAGCAGTAAAAATTTAAATATATACCGGAGAGGCGACTACAGGTACACAAGTATGGAGGACAGGGTAACCGGGATCGTTCCGAAACTCGCCAAACTCGCGGCACGGCCTCGAGCCGGCAGCTGCGCCATTGTTTGCGCGAATGTTTATGCACGACGCCTGCGCATGCCTGAAAAGCACGTGTGAAAGAGGAGACAACGGGAACACGAAAGCTCGCGCGTTCGCCTCCATTGAAGCTGTGTGTTGTTGCACGCGCGCCGATCTTGTTTGCGGCACGCGCTCGGAAAAGAATGAAGCTTGTTTGCGGGAAGATTGAAAACGGCGAAGCCGAGAGCGGATCACCCCTGACCTGCTGACGTCACAATGGACCCCTTCGACCTCGAGAATTTGAGGCTTATTTTGTTGCTAACGGCTCTTTGAGGAGCTTCGAATCGCGTGCGCCACGTTGTAATGGCCGCACTAATGTCCGTCGGGATGTCCTCAGTCAGAGCCGTAGCTTCAGAGCGGCGGGGTGTAGACGTGGTCTTGTGGACGCCGTCGATTTCCCTTTCCCGACGCCGTCGTAGTTGACCTCATACCCCGACTACCCACCACCGTCCTCTCTCAGATGAAATAGTTTTTTTTTTAATTCATTCAAGCTTTTCTCCTGGATCCGCTCGAGGTCATCTCACAAGCGAACTTTGAGACGTTATATCCTTCTGTGTCCACATGTATATAGTACCCATCTATCCTCTCCATTTCTCGCTGTTCTCACATCCTCCCTCATTCAATGACGGCTACCGTTTAGGTATCAGCTGCTCGAGCTAGATTCGTTACAGACAGAGCGGTCATCAGTGCATGTTTTCCCGTCCCTTTCCTCATTTTGTGTATATTTCCTCAATTAAGCAACCACTTACTACTATACTACTACTACTACTACTACTACTACTACTACTACTACTACTACTACTACTACTACTACTACTACTACTACTACTACTACTACTACTACTACTACTACAATGAGATGTGAAGTTTGTGCATGACTCATTCCTTATGCATAGTCATTACTTACAAATGGTACATTCTGAAGGCGTACATGCCCAGAGCGTGATGCGGCCGGTAATTGAAGGTGCCGAGGATTACATCCGAAGGCTTCATATGCTTGCCCCCCCCCCTCCTTTCTAATTTAACTGACGATTTTAGTGTAATACAAATAATTTGATGTAGCGCAAAACGGGGCATAAAAATTCGTGCCCCAGGAAAGAGCTAGTCTAGCAGCGAAAATGTGATCAACCAAGAAGTGGAGAATATGGTAGTTAGCTGAAAAATGTCTAGCAGCGTACTAGACCGAATTACAGACAAGGAACGATAGACGGCCGCATCATATAACAAGCTGTAGCGGTGGTTATACAGCAGTGAACTTCCGCAATAGTCTTGTTAAATCAATCTATGATGACCAACAACCCTGTTAGCTCGATAAATGATTGTTTGTTTGTTTTTAATATGCGAGTATGACGCGAAATAATTTCGGCGAGCGAAACATATTTATAAACAATTCTGGAGAGTTGGGCATTAAAGAAGTGCTATCGTAATGGACTTCACCGGTAATACTTCATATTCACCGGGATGGCAGTATTCCAGCACCCTATGCGCTGTAACGCCGAATAAATCTTGTTTGCAAGAAGATTGGAACGGTATGTGAGGGAGAAGGTACGACTGGATCACCTCGGACCCGTCAGCGTTGCGAGAGACCTTCTTTGTCACGAATAAACACATTATTCTTTTTCTTTATCTCTCTCGCTCTCTCTCTCAGACAGAGATCGAGAAAAATATTTCAATCCTCGGCAAACTAACGGCGCTGCATGCCACTCTCGAGTAAGCGGTTCCCCATTGTTTCCCCGCTGATCAAACTCCTGCGCCCATTTTGTTCAAGGAAACGTAGCAACTTCCTAAACAAAACCACCCATTCTTCGCCCGCGAGAGTAATTACTCAACCCTCGAGGCTATCCCTCAGTCGCTGGCCCTCACTCTCGTTAACCTTTCGCTACAATGTGTAAAGTGGAAGGCTGGAGGCACGCTCTGTACCGTACGGTCCCAACGCTTTCCGAGTCATTAAAATTTTTGTTCTTTCGCTGCCGGCAGACCAATTAGCCTAGCTCTTCGTGTACGCACCTCCGTTTATTCCCGTCGCTGAAACATTCTTGGCGCCGGTGTTTGCTCACTTTGCCTTCTCGTTAAGCCCTGAGTGATGTTCGTTCCCACGTGGCCGAAATAATCGCCGCGGCGCAACCGCTTGCGAAAGTCGGAGAATCACGACTGCCTAGGCTTAGTGGACCCAACTTAGGCGACGAAGCCTCAATTATTCAAGAAAACATGCGTGGTTTCGTGAATGTTCTTTTTTTTTTAGTTCTAGTTAAGGTAAATGAGTTTTCACTGGCATGCCCAATGTAGTAGGAAGAAAGGCGACTCGTGCAATCAAGAACACAAGAGGAGAAAACCAGGCAGCACTAATGACGGAGTCTGGGTCTCTTCTATATTGTTTTGATGTCTTACTATGTTCCAAGATGAATTCCTAGCTCAACTTTCCGTTGCATCAAACGCAGGTTCCGAAACTGCAGCCTTCGACTCAGTGGCGTACAAAACTGCTACAGATCCGAATATTATTCTTTCAAGGCTTCCGGGGCGGAATTCACCACATGCACTTCGCTTTCGTAAGTGCGTTTTCCCATCGGTCAGCCGGCTTCACTAATAATACGTCCCGCATCGTGAATGGCTGAAATATTCTCTTACGAAAAATTTTTAGCGTAAGACGTTTTTGTGAATACGGGCCCTGGTCCAAAATTGCATTTGCTCTGTCCCACCGTCTTTCCGTAACGTTTAGCTACGTTGGCTTCGTCATACGGCCATCTTCCGGTATCCTTACAATCCCCAGTCTCACATTTTCTTTATAGCGTAGAGACAAAAAACTTTACCATGCCATGTTGCCCCTCCTGGCCATCTTACACAGTTCAGGTCTCCACTATACTATAGAGTGCCTCATAATCATACGGTGGTTTCAGCGTGTAACCCCCCCCCCCCCATAAAAAATGTATGTAGACAACCTATGGGCTGTCTACAAATGGGTTTAGACAGTCTATGGACTGCCTAAACCCATTTTTGTAAGGGCCGGAAATTATTATTACACAGGTCCAGGTCACTGGAGGCACTTACAGACCGACAACCTCAGGGCTATGTACTGCTGAAGGCTGGACACCATGACCGCTACTCTGCAGGTCTTTGCCAAAAGACGAGTATTCTGTGTCACGTCTGTTTTTAAAATAAAAGAAAATATATTGCGTGTCCGCACGTCAAAGCTCAAAATGACCTGAGGTGCGGACATCATCTGCACACAATCCCTACAGTTCTGTAGTGCAGTTAACGGTAGATATATAACATTTTTTTTAATGATTACACTGGAGAGGTTAGCCTGTTTTGTCGCCTGGCTTGTTACTCCAGGTTTCGGGTGTTGACTATGATACGTACAGTGATCACATATACACGCGAATAGCAGATACTGTCACGCACACACATATACACAGAAGAGCAATCACTTAACGGGGCAATAAATTTATGGCACCTTCTAAACAAAAGAAACGTATTCACGTCGGGCGCCAAAACACGCGGTTGACCCTCGCATGCAATACACGGCAGCCGGGTTATCCACCTTTGAACTGGCCATCTTTGAGCTGTCGACCTGACCATCTTTCTGTTCACTCACTGTGCGTGCTTACCATAACTACACGCGTTTCAATCATACTTCATCACCATCACCTTATCATACGTCTACCGCAGGACGAATGCCCAGCAATCCCCTCCAAATTACGCCCGTCATTCAGGTCAACCAGTCTCCACCGTGCCTACGTTCCGAACGCGTTCAAATGCAAAGTGACCCGTTCCGCAGCGGCAACCACACTTGTTAACCCCGCGCCTAACCAGCGACTGTAAACTACCGGCCACTATTACATTCAATAAGCCAGCAGGCGTGATCCAAAATAGCTCCCGGCTGCCGTACTCAAGCGCGGCAGGCTTCCTCGTGCAACCTCCGTAGAGCCGTGGACTCCTCCTTGTTCTTCGCGCGGGCAAAACGATTTGCAGCTCTCCGCGAAGCTAGATCTCTCTACAGGCCACACTTGCAGCGCCACGTATACTGCAGTCGCTACACCCAGCCAGAAACAAAAGGTGTGCTTGTCTGCGTGCCGTGATCCGGGCCACTCGTGTTTATGCCGTGCCCGTATTGAACTCGGCGTGAATACAACGCGTACCCGGGTGCGCGTGCGTGCCAAGTATCCTCTCGCCAGCCGTTATGAAGAACAGTTTAACCGAAGGCGAAGACCGACCTCGGTCGGGCCTCCTATAATAGGAAGCCGCGCCATGAGGAAAGCGTCTCGATGGCCAAGGAGCAAAATAAGTGCGCACACAAAAGGCCTGTGAAACCTGAAGAAGCTATAGGCGCCGAAACTGCATGCAGATACGGTGTCTTCCCTTGGCGCTTTGTAACCAGGAGCAAGACAATGGGAAGGCGCTCCTTAGTGAAGGACGTCGATCGCGTATGTGTGCGACGTGCCCCAAGGATGGCCATTCTTTGCACAGATTGTTTTCGTGGTCGTTTTTTTTTTCTTCTTTCGGCACGGTCTGGGCTGCACTGTCACGTGTACGTCATCAAGGGGATTGGTGGCATGCTCTGTGAATGCGCCGTTTGAGGGTTGCTTTTTGTCCCCGCATATACCATGTGCTCGAGCTGCTCTTTGTCGCCGGACAACATTACATGTCTTGCAGACGGTACCCTGTACCTGTTTCGCAATGGGCCCTGCACATGTGCACCATCGATACGGTCGTACTATTCTTGTTTTATATACCTTCTTTTTCGGCCGCTTTTATTTCAAGGTATACGCTTGGCATAGCGAAGTGCAGTGCTGCGGACACATGCTCAGAGGCTCTTTGAGACGCTTAGGCCCCGCCACTGTGGGCTAGTGGTTATGAAGCTCGACTACTGACCCGAAGGTGGCTGCATTTTCGACGGAGCGCGAAATTTTTTGAGGCCCGTGTACTTAGACTTAGGTGCACGTCAAAGAACCCCAGGTGGTCGAAATTTCCGGAGCCCTCCACTACGGCGTCCCTCATAATCATACAGTGGTTTTGGAACGTTAAACCCCAGATATTATTATTATTAGTTTTCCTTTACTCTCCTACTATCTTAAGAAAAAAGAATATTATTTCCTGAGTGTTTTGTTCACGGCGAGGACAGATTATGCGGGTCATTACATTAATATTCCAAAACCCGGATTTCTCACTCTCATCCTTCCCCTCCATTGAAGGAAAAAAAATTATTCAGCAGACAGCCTGACACGTCGCCGAAATTTCGACCACCTGGGGCTGTTTAACGTGCACCTAAATCTGAGTACACGGGCCTCAAACATTATCACCTCCATCGAAAATGCAACCGGCGCGGCCGAGATTCGATCCCGCGACCTTCGAATCAGCAGTCGAGCGCCATAACGACTAGACCACCGTGGCGGGGCAACTTGCCCGCGGAAGTTCCCTTAAATTGACAGGATGAAGTTTAAAGTGCGATCTAGAACGCAGAAAGCGTCGGTTAGGCGCGATAGATCTTTATCCTTTCGATGTACCACAGAGATTTCACCAGTCAGTGTGTCGCAATTTCCTTTTCGAATGGAATCTACATTTCCAAGCGTGCTCCACTTTAACGCAATGGAATATATCTTCATGTATTAAAACTAACACCTTCGTTCTGTTTCGCTTAGAAACAATAAACAAGTCCCCGCTAATTGAGCTGTCATCACCGCACCACATACCCATAACAAAAGCAGCGTCAGGTCTTCCCAACGTCAGAACGGGCAAGGAAAAAGGCGAGGATAACGAGGAAGGAACTACACAGACCGTCATCAATTAACCACGGCCAAACGAACGCGCCTTTCCTTTCCAGCACGGCATATCGCACGCTGAGGTCAGGTAATGACCGCTTGCGACCGCGGAAGACTGATATCAGATCCGCAATGTACAGAAAGGCACCGCTGCGGTAATAAAATAACAACAATTAACGTCGCATTTAAATGAAGCTTTCCCCGACTCGAGCAGCGACCACAGTCAGCGATGCTGCGGCGTACAACCCCATCGCTGCAATTAAAACGGCACGCGTTCGCGTTGACCCATAAATCCGACGAGCTCGCTACACGCGGGCTATTAGATTACCGCCTTCCGAGGCGGGTATCGCGCGTGTATGATCGATGACGTGCCCGTTCGGCGGTGTACGCCCACGCCGACCGCACCAAGAGGAAGCGGATGATATTGCGCCGTCGGAAATGAAGACCTCTGCCGCAGCTGACGAACGGCCTTCGAAGACGTGTAACAGCTGCATGCAGGCGCGTCGCGCGCGGATGCGAGGTAGGCGTGACGGCGGGGGTGAGTCTTTTTTGGCGCGCGCTCGCTTCTTCGCGAAATGTATTCTTACGCAAATGGGGCATGTGGTACACCTTCGCTTGTCTACGCGAGCGAGCGTTCCCTGCTCGTGTTCGCATGCGTGTAGGCTTGAACCGTTACACGAAAACCGCGGCCGTCGTGTCCGCGACCATTGTGAGCCATTACATGAGGCCCTGAACCGACACGTGTCCGGCTCAGTGTGGCCTGTGCGTCGTCATTTTAGTATACTGGCACTGTATCCGTGCTTCCATGTGACCTATACGGCGATCGCACGAATTTTTAGAGGCTATGATTCACGCTCTAGAAGAAGGGTAATCGTCTCGTCATGACCATCCTGACTACGACCACTACAAGGCAAAGGCGTCTGCTATGTTTCGCCAATCAACCCTCTCCTGCGCTTGCTGCGGCCGCGTTAACCCCGCAAACTTCTGAATCTCACTTAATCAATTGAAATCTTAATCTCACCTGCCCACCTAACTTTTTGCCTCCCCCCGCATGCTTGCCTTCTCTTGGAATCCTGTCTGTTATTCTTAATGACCAACGGTTATCTTGCCTACGCGCTACATTCCCAGCCCATGTCCATTTCTTCTTCTTGGTTTCTACTAAGATGTCCTTAACGCCCGTTTGTTCCGTGACCCAACCTGCTCTCTTCTTGTTCCTTAAGGTTGCACCTATTATTTTCCTTTCCGTTTCTGGCTGCGTCGACCTCAATTTATGTTGAACCATCTTCGTAAGCTTCCAGGCTTCGTAATTCTCGAGGCTTACTAAGAACGATTGATAATTGATAGGGTTTAACGTCCCAAAACCACGATATGATTATGAGGGACACCGTCGTGGAGGGCTCCGGAAATTTCGGCCCCCTGGGGTTCTTTAACATGCACCTAAATCTAAGTACAAGGGCTTGAAGCATTTTCGCCTCTATCGAAAATGCGGCCCGCCGCGGCCGGGATTCGATCCCACGACCTTCGGGAAGTTCGGGTTAATAATCGAGTACCATAACCACTAGACCACCGCGGCGGGGCCTTACCAAGAAGGTTCGAATCGTTTAGTATTGGAATATATAAGTCGGATGCTGAGAAAAGAAAACATGTCCCGGAAGTAAGCAAACAGCAGAGAGGGGGAAATGCAGGGGGGGGGGGGGGGGCGTTAACCGGTATGCTACTATACACTTGAGAAAAAAATGGAGGAGTTGGAAAATTAAGAGTGTAAAGATAGAGACATATATTAAGAGAGAAACAGGGATCACGTTACCCAACGCCACAATCAGCACTCTTGTTTGGTATGCGACGTCACTTTTTCCTCACGATCAACGCAATTAGTCATAGCCGCTTGTGCAAGTCTGTCGTCTTCAAAAATTGTAACAATGCCTTCATCGCTGTCAACTGCGATGAAGTCTGCGGAAGACTTTCCGGAATGGTTCTTACTGACATCGTTATGCGGTCGAGGCGAACTAAGAATGGTTGCCGTGATCGCCTCCGCACATTATAGCGTGGACAGTTGGCATAAGATGTTTTGTAGGGTCCCGCGAAGTATAGGTTGAACATGGGAGTGAGCGCAAAATATGATGTTTCGTGTTGTCGTAACCCTGAGTGTGAGAGCAGCGTTCTGATGGCTAGAGTTATTATACAAAACCTTCCCGGAAGTCCTTCCTGGCTGAGGGATACTACACCGAAAAACTGAAGACGTCAGCAAGGCTTTCTGTTGAGCTCAGGTGATCACTTATACTGCACGAAATGAACATGAAGGAAGAGAAACATTAACAAAACGAATCCCGTCTATAATAGGTCATTCAAATGCAAAGCAGCATCTAGAGTCCTCGCTTGCTTAAGGAGCTCTGGAAGAAAGCCTTTGTGCCTGCGGAGCATACAGCTTGTGTTCCTCGCCTCTCGGAGCCCTAGAAAATTATTCAGCTGAATCTGTCTTGCTACTTCGTACTCCAAGCAATGAGCGAGCCGCTTCGCATTTGCAATGCGAGGCGCGGTGCCAGACGTGGTGCAATACGTGCGCCTGTGCCAGTTTTCTCATCCCCGGACGCTGTTGCATGCAGCTTTCGCGCTGCTCTCTCGTCGGCTGTGTGTACCAGTCCGTTTCAGTTACGTATCACCAGACAACCCTGAACAGCGTAGAAAGGTCACGTTAATGTACCACACTCGCTTGGCAATCTTTTTTATGGTCTCGAACACATTTTGTCCCTCGCATTTTACTCTCGCTGCTTTCGCGATGTCTCCTTCTGCGAACTAACGTGCAAACTCAGCTCTTTGTACTTAATTGTTCTGTTTACAGTGACAGAACGCGGAGTTGTTGGCGATTCATGTTGATAGCCATGTCAGTTGATAGTCGGCATTTGTGTTGTATAAGTGTCTGCACACGTAATTTCTTCTTACCATGTTACTTTATTTACTTTTTGTAACATGCGTATATAGCTGGGCCCGTACTTGACATTTCTTTCATTTTGCGTCCTTTTTTACAGCGAAAGCTGTTATGAGATCATTTCACCGGCCGTTTTTGGCGCCGTAGTTGTCCGCCGCCGCCGCCGCTGCCGCCGGTGTCCGTAACCAGTATCGCTCGAAATAAGAAAAAAAAAACTAAATAAGAAAAAAATTCCAGGATGGAACGAGGTTGGAACCTGGGCCCTCTGCGTGGGAGCCCAGTATTCAACCTCTGAGCCATGCCGGTTTTTTTTTTCTTTATTACACTCTGAGCCATGCCGGTGCTTGAAACTGCTTTGCAAAAAGTTCCTATACAGGCTTCATGTCGGGAAGGAACCACATTAGCATATGCAATATAGCGTGGTAGAAGAGTAAAATAAGCACCAAGCGTCGCACAACGCGAATTCTGTAACCAGGCGTCACACAATGCGAATTGCGCGACGAGTAGGTTGTGAAATGCTTCCAACCCATTACAAAGGGATCTGCCATAATTCTTCGTCGTCATCAGGCACAGCATCAACAAAGTGCGCATAATGCCTTACATGCGTTTAGCAGGTACCACGGCTCTCCGTAAAATGACGAAAAATGGCACAGTGCCTGCTGCCCTACTTCTCAACATTACAATTATTCAGAGCGTAGTGGGTTCCTCGCAAGTGCACTTGTATTGGTTGCCAAGGAAGCCCATAAGCGCATGATCCATTTCCTCGGGGTCTCAGTAAAGTTCTTCGCCCCCCCCCCCCCCTCCCCGTCTCTCTCCCACGTCAACGTATGTTATACAGCATGACGGGAGAGGGAAATAGCGAGCGGGCGTCACCCAATGCAAATTACATTACTGGTGGGCCGTTTAAAGCTTCCAACCCATTACAAAGGGATGAGCCATAATTCTTCATCGTCATCAGTCGTCGCGTCAACAAAGTGCACATAATGCCTTACAGACGTGTAGCTGGTGCCTCGCTTCTCCGCAGAATGACGAATAATGGCTTAGTAGGTGCTTCCCAACTTCACAAAAATTGTGATTTATGGCGTAGTGGGTACCTTTCTAGTGTACTTGTATTGTAGCCCGAAGTGAGCTTACAACGCCGCTCTTCCAGCTTTCGCTGTGACTGTGCTGCGGTTTCAGCGCAGGCCTGGCGTTTTTTTTTAATTTACAAGCTTCGCCTGTGAAACTTTTTATCATGGCGACCTGTCCCGCAGTCAGCTCATTCAATTTCACGGTAAACTACTCTCGTATTGGTTGCCGCACCTTATAATGAGAGACAGGCAAATGGCCCAGCGCTCGTCTGATGCCACTGTGTTTCGTGAGAAACTTGAAAGCTGGATAAAGGTGGCGCTACACCGTACAAGGAAAGACTCGGCTTGTTTCCAACGTTTTCACAGAGGGAATTGTCTTTGTTACGGTGAATGTCGCTGGAGGCAACGTTTCGACAAGTGGACTTGCCTTTGTCATGGTCAACCCTGACAAAGACAAGTCCGTTTGTCGAAACGTTGCCTCCAGCGACATTCCCTGCTCAACCATTTCTCATCACCTAAAGCGCCCAGCTCCCCCTGAACTTCTGTCTTGCTTGGAGGAGGAGAATAAGGATCTTGATGAGATAAGGCTTTGATAAGAATAAGGCCAAAAGAAAGGCAGAGAGGTTAACCAGCGCTGAGCCCGGCTGTCTTGTTTGAATTATGGAGAAGACGTGGGCCTCCTCGCTCCAAGCTGTGCCGTCTCTCATTCGGCCATCACAAATTGGTCATCGTGTTTGCGGTATGATCACTTGAAATTCTCACATATTCATACCCAAATCATAGAGCGACCTCATACTCTTTTCGGTCTTACGTCGTCGTTTCAGCGTCGGCTGTATCGTTTCTGTATTGCTACAGTGGCATAAGCTAGCAGTGGCGCGTTAACGATGTTTTTTTTTTTTAATGGTCGTGATTTGTAATGGCCACCAGCCGTGGGCAGGGGAAGTAGCGGGCCTAACCGCTGCGATTTGGGAATGGTAACTCGCTGGTCGTCCTCAACGTTACTGAGGATGACCGCAACGCGTGTTCTATTGCACACACACGCTCGCAAAGCCGACCGTGTGTTGGGCGGTTGTGGTAAGCAGAGGCACCGCGCCCTCTTTGCTACCTGGCCATCTTCCTCTTCCTCTCTTTCCTCCTCCCCCAATCTCTCCCAAAGCGAAACCCGGTCTTCCGCGGGGGCGCGTCCTCTCCATTGGCTCTGCCGAGCAGCGTCCCTTTCCCAACGGGGATTTTTTTCAGAAGCGCCTCGGCCCGTCCCTGACGGATGATACGGCGGCCTGAGCAGCTGTGTCAGTTGTGTACTCGCCGGCCGCATAGCGCGTACCGCCGCTTTTAAAACCACGACGAGCCAGCCGGTCGCGTGCACAGCCCCGGGGAGAGGAACCCCGGTACACTCTCTCGCCTCTAGCGAAGACTACGACAAGGTCCGAGCGGTCCCGGTGGTTTGTGGCAGTGCCAGCTTCGAAGCGGCTCGCCGTGGGTGGTTTGCTTCGCTTCCTCGCTCGCTCGGTGGTTTTGTGGATTAGCGCACCGTTACCTGCATACGCTTCGCGGCATCCATTTGTCCAGCTAAGGCTACTCGCTCCTTCAGATTGCTCCTTCACTCATTCGTGATTGGTGATCCCCGCGGTTCCCCTTGGATTTATACGTGATCTTCGCAAGCTCTGCTTCCCTTCGCTGGATGGACTCATACTCTCCGTCTTCGTGCGTGATTCGAATGTGTGATCAGTGAGATCGTCGGTGTTCCCGGAGTGATCGTCGAAGGCAGCACGGACAGCGTCGACGTCTAGCCGTGGTGGCCAGTGGATTTACGGGTACGTTTGCTTGTTGTATATTTCTGTCATTTAGTTTTTTTTTCGTTTGCAAAACTGAACGTTCAGAGTCGAGAGAAGGGCTAAATGCATCGGACGTTCTCGCCCTATCATCGATCACGTTCGGTGCGCCCACGCGCACCGAACGATCAAGGCCGCGATTTAAGGGGGCGTATTGATTTAATTCGACCCTATCGAACAGGGACCTCTTCGGTCTTCCTACCGGCCACACTCCTGCGTCGATTGACACTTTCACACCGGCGGTCATACTTGTTTGTTTATATAGGCGCTTCCGCATACTCTTTTATTCATTGCAGTTCTCCATCCTCGTCTCACATTTTGATCGAGTTCAATTTTTTATCGACTCTCAGTTTCTTTTCACGAAAATGTTTGACCAGGTATGGTGTGAAGCTAACATCGTAGCTTGCTTCTGCTTGAACGTTTATATCAGTAGATCGCAGAGGCGATCGCGACTAGTTCGCTCCACAATTTCTTCACAACAGTGATAGCTATGGATTTTTCGTGCGTTGCGAATAAACACTCGACAACTGAAGGTAAGGAAGCTCGTTTGTTTGACGAGTAGTTAGCTGTGGAGCGTTGTACTAAGAACTACGTAACTAGCGTTGCGATTAGATTGCGCGGCGGATAAGCATGTCATTTTCATGTCGGCATGTAATTTTTAATCGAGCCAGTTCATACATGCATACAGTTGCTCAGGCGTACCCCAAAGATCAGTTCTAGACCTGTTATTAAGGGGAAAGCCTTATATGCCTCACCAAACGGGAAAAGTGACCGTAGTCGTGGTCGTCGTCAACGCGAATGGCACCAAAATCATCACTATCATTATATCATCTTGATCGTTCCTGGGATCATCTGACTGTTCCTCTGGGAGGACTCGAAGGCGAAAGCCATCCAGTGCTGACGGTCATTTTAATCACCATCATCTTTATTTTTTTGCGCTAATTATCTCATTAATAAGACCATTTCATGTATAACTAATCATTGTTTCCCACTCTGCAACGACTTCGGTGTAGTCAGCAGTACTGACGAATAAATAAAGTGAATAAGGCAGCTTGTTGAGTACGTCGGAAGACGTATCCAACAAGTCCTCCTATTCCGCAGTCAGTTGTCTAAGGCGCGGTCAAGGCTACACACTAAAAAAAAACAAAAAAGACAAAGAGTTTTATGACTCATTTTTGGAAGCCCTGACTTATGACATATAAAACTATCTTCAAAGAGACACGTGAACTCTCTTTGGAGATCGATACACTGTCCTCGGATAGTCGTGTGACGCACGTCTCACTAAAAAAGAGTTAATGTGCCCTTTTTAAGAGAGTTACATATGTGATAAGTCAGGGCTCACAAAAAGAGCCAAAGGATTTTTTTAACAGCCAAGCTGTTTAAGTCGGTCGTAAAAACTTTGTGTACAGTGTGTACAAAAAATTATCATCATCATGAACGGGCATGTGCCACAGAAATTGGGCAAATCCGACTACCCACCACTGGTCCACTAAAAATGAAGGCAACAGACGGCAGCAAACACCAATTAAGATTTCTAGACAGACGTAACCAGTAATTGAGAAAGCTTTAATAAACCGTCGGGATTAACGCAGTGATAAACACCGTGGCCGCACGTTTTCAGCTTCGCTGAAGCATCTGTACGGAGTGCTTCAGCGGTACGTACAACGAGAGAATACTAGGGAACGAGAGAGGCAGCGGCGGCTACGCGAAGTCCTACGTGAACGACAACGTGCCCGTAGATCTATGCGAGGTGCGAACGCTCGGTTTCAGCTCGAGTTCCTGTCTCTGGAGTTTGGACATCTGTGTTGTGTCTGTGACTGTGTGTGGTTTAACTCGAACCTCTCTATGCTGAGAAGCAGCCTAGAAATAACCTAGAATTACATAGCTAAAGCCTACCAATAACCTACAAGCAACCTAGAAACAACCTATCATTACCTAGCTAAAGCCTAGCGACAACCTACAGGCAACCTAACCTAGTATCACCTAGCTAAAGCCTAGGAACAATCTAGGAGCAACCTAGAAACAAGCTTGTATCACCTAGCTAAAGCCTGCCAACAACCTAGCTGAAGCCTAGCAACAACCTACTAGCAACCTAGAAACAACCTAGCATTACCTAGCTAAAGCCTAGCAACGACCTAGAAGCAATCTAGAGACAACCCAGCATCACCTAGCTGAAGCCTAGCAACAACCTACAAGCAACCTATAAACAACCTCGCATTACCAAGCTAAATCCTCACCAACAACTTACAAGAAACCTAACCTAGTATCACCTAGCTAAAGCCTGCCAACAACCTAGAAGCAACCTAGAAACAACCTAGTATCACCTTGCTAAAGCCTACCAACAACCTGCAAGCAACTTAGAGACAACCTAGCATTACCTAGCTGAAGCCTAGCCACAACCTGGAAGCAACCAGATTAGACTTCAGAATCGCCCGGCTTCGCTGTTTCAAGCCTTGCGCGACTTAGTGCAAGCTTCGCCACTTTTTTTTCTTAAGAGCGTAGTTCCGAGAATCTGTAATATAAGAAACGGAAACTTTATTGTCAAATAAATGAGATTTGAGTCCGGCGTCTTTTTAGTGGGCTTGGGCACCCACCGCGGACGCGGTTTCGAGACCTTGTCTCGAAGCGGCTTCCTCGGCACGCTGGACGGCCCAGAGTTGTGCTGTCAGGTTCGAGCTGAGCAGTGCGGTCTTCCAGCGCGAGCGGAGGCTGGCGGTGGAAGAGACGGATGAATCGGCACTGTTCGATTTGTCTAATAGGCCCTGACACTCCCACAACATGTGGCTAAGCGTGGCAACCTCGCCACACGAGCTGCATCTGTTTGTAGTGTAAATATCTGGATACATGGCGTGCATGAGTCTATATAATGAAGGCCGTATTTGCCGCCGTCCAGCTTCCTGTAAGGCAAGCTGGGAAACGCTGCACTGCGTTCTCTGTGAATTGATAATTACGCGGCGTTCAGGTAAGAAATAATGCGGTACATTTCTTCGCGACTGCAATTTTTCCTTTGCCGCAGTCGCACAAGCAGGGATGGCACTCCGAACCGGCTCCGTACGCAGACATCATTTTTCATACACGTTTTCTGCGATGCGTGCCCGAAGAGCATCGGACAAAGAACCAGTTGTAGAAAGACAGCGCCGAATCATTAATAATCTAAGTTTGCATACGCTACATGTCGGAAGAGCGTAAGCTCGCAATAATTCGCTTGTATAGTTTCATGACTTACGCACTTTCTGGCTTCGCCGGCGCCTAGCGATCTACAAAGCCCTGAATGCATCTCTATCAATTATCAGCTGTACGGGTTTGCTTTCCTCTGTTTAATAATGAAGTTGAAATAGATTCCTTTCACAGCGTTTGTTTAACGGCGTCGTGTATGAAGCCCAATGTTGCATGGAGTTCATCGATAAGCGATTGTTTAACATCCGTACAATAAGAACTGTCTCCGAAGACAAAGGAGAAATCGTGCGCGCTCGTGATTTCTTTGAAGCGGCCACTGCAATATTTCATAACCCATTCGTGGCTTGTTGAATATGAGGTCTTCATTTTAATTCTGGACAAAAGCGAGCGAAGAACTCATTGCCACACGTACGACTCAAGTACATCGCGGGAATTTGGCTATTCGGTAATGACTTGAACCTGCCTTGTAGTTCTGTGCGTACGTATCAAATACTACTACTACTACCACTACTACTACTACTACTACTACTACTACTACTACTACTACTACTACTACTACTACTACTACTACTACTACTACTACTAATAATAATAATAATAATAATAATAATAATAATAATATAAAATAGCTTATCCTGTACTATGTCAGTGGAGCGTTTTATATGTCAGCGTAGCGTTCAATATTATCAAAGAACTATTAAATGAAGGTATACGCAGGTAAATTATGAGAACTTGTGGGAAATGTGTGAATGACAATCAGACAATAGACATTCTGAATAGAGCTGTTTTTAGAAGCAAATTCACGATAGTAGAGGAGTAAAGGAAAACGGTTCAAATGTGTATTGGTTGGACATGGATATATAGAATTTATTTGTGTTACGCATAAAATTAGGTAAAAAAGATTAAAATGGAACGGTGTAAACAAGCAGAACGTTTAGTGATAAGCTACAAAGAGCTACTGGACTAAAGGAAAACAGCAGCGATTCGACAGGACAGTAAACAAATTATACAGGACAGGCACTTCTGTCACCAGGCGGTGCTGTCAATTGTGCGTTGTTTTCCTTTAGAACGTAATGTGTCTTACAAATTCGCCCAAAGCGGTGTTTTCAAATTGCGATGAACTATTACGGTGTCAGTGACTGCTCATGCAACTGTGTCCTAAATCGGTCATCACTCGGTTGATGCTTCACCAGACTATTTCGCGTTGGCATAACGTCATAACGACATCACGATGACGTCACAAATTCTGGCTATCTGTGACATGACCATGATGCCATGTTACATTGAGGTCATGTGACTTTTGGTACGCCTACTGCACACTCACATTCACTTGAATGTCACGTGACTTTTGACCGATGTTTTTCACTTTGTCAAGAGTTCCACGAAAGTTCGTCTGGTCAGGCATTGGATGAGATGATTCACGGTCGGATGAAATGATATCCAATGATCTTTTTTACTTTGTTGAGATGATCTTTTTTACTTTATTTGTTTGTTTGTTTGTTTGTTTGTTTGTTTGTTTGTTTGTTTGTTTGTTTGTTTGTTTGTTTGTTTGTTTGTTTGTTTGTTTGTTTGTTTGTTTGTTTGTTTCGCTGATGTTGACGCCGACGTCCTCGACAAAATCGCGCGATGTATCGCGAGGTCTCGCCAAACCTCGAAAACTTCCTGACTAATGAGACATATAAGGCTGTCGCCTTGAAGGGACACTGTACAGATTTTTCTCATATTAGTCACTCTTTCACAAATCCAAAATCACCCCGCTTGCCGCGATAAGACGCTTGGTAAACGAGAGAACGCGCGCGCATAAAAAAACGTGGGCAGTTTGCACTAAGTCGCGGAAAGCTTGGCACAGCGAAGCACGGAGCCGTCGCCGCTCGTACTCCCCGTCGACCGACACGGCTAGTCGAGGTGCGCGGCTTCCTCCTCGTTCAGGCTATAGGCTCCGTGCAGACGTAACTCCGCCGCCAATGAAGGCGTCCCTAGCGGCAACAAGCGCAGACTTGACGGGATGCTCTCACCCGCTCGCCCTGCTCGCTCAACGGTTTCGGCGCGCGGCCTTCTCGCGGGCTGTTCGTTTTGTGTCGGTTATGCCACACTCTAAGAATAATTGCAGCGGTGTTGGGTGCTGTAACACCTACAGAAATTCTCCAGGTACGCGATTTTACTGGTTTCCAATAAGAGACCATACGCAATCTGCACGTTTGCCTAGCATGCCAATTACCCTGTGCGCCTTGGAGATACAAAAAAGAAAAAAAATGTGCCGGCCTAAATAAGTGCACTAAATGTACATCGCAGAGCAGACTCATTGCCAATTCGAATTGTCAAAAGGTATTACTTCACACCTTTGTCGCAGAAACGCTCATTTGTCGAAGCATTTCTGTTTAATAACATGCGTGCTGACAGTTCTGCCACTTTCTGATGTGGCACTTCGACATACTGCTTGTATATACTCAGCAGCTTGCCTGAGAGCCTACATAAAAATGAGCAAATAATCCGTTTCAAAACAAACAAGCTCAGCGTTTGAGTAGAGGCAGGAAGGAGCATGAGGTGGGACTGCGATGCCGCGTCGCTGGCCTCTGCCCGGAGCACGTCAGACAAAGTGCACTCAGTGCTGCCGAAAAACCTCAGCACGTGCTCGACGTCGATGCTCTTTGCCCTAACTGTACAGAGGCAGAAGTTCCTCCAGATTATTTGTAATGAAGCTGACAAAAGGAGAGAAGAAGAAGAAAAAAACTAGCTCACTTTTTTTTTTCCTTTTTTTGTGTGGTTGCCACAGTTGAGTGTTTCACGGGTAGACGTTTTTAATTGAAGGAAAGCCCCATTATCGCGGTTCGCTTGTCTCCGATGCGCAAGTAATTTTGTTCAGGCACAATGGAACTGCCGCGGCGGTTTTATGCTTTCCTGCGACTCGATCCGGCACGGCACTCCCAGTTGGCCGCACGGATGTCGCTGCTTTAAGTGATAAGAAAACATTACATGACCTGTAACTAAGAAAGAGCAAAATTAAGCGACATACCTCGATTTTCACGGATCTTCCCGGCGCGGTCATTCGCATCTGTGGTGCGCACTTCCCCGTGACTGACGATCCGCCGTGCAACGTCTCTTCCACGAAGCTGTAAACATGCCTCGCCAGCCTCGCTTAGATCGAGAAGCTCTCTGCCCTTATTTAGATTAGCTCCTGAGAAGAAACCATCTATAGCACGTATATAGCTCTCTGAACCCAAATGTAATAATAATTGACACGCTTTGCAGTGCCATGGCTAGCTAACAGCCGCTGTGACGACCGCTCGGCTGCATTGGTTGAAATCGGCGCAGTGAACGCAATGCAATCGCCGGTGTTGTCGTCTCTTTCAAGCAGCCGCCAAGTCTGCTGCCACCTTAACCTGAGGGTGACAAGCTGTGATCATTTAGTGAACGAAGCGGCGCGCAGTTTCGCTCAACGAGCCCGTAGCCTCCGTGTTACTCA
This sequence comes from Rhipicephalus sanguineus, assembly GCF_013339695.2. Lineage (NCBI taxonomy): Eukaryota > Metazoa > Arthropoda > Arachnida > Ixodida > Ixodidae > Rhipicephalus > Rhipicephalus sanguineus. The sequence continues at coordinate 57,140,765 of NC_051185.1, forward strand.
TGCATTTTATGCTGCCGCGTTCCCCTGAGGGTGCACGAGGTCTGGCTAAAAGAAGCATACCCTCTAACATCAAGGGTCCGTGGCAGCTGCTAACAAGTTAACGTCTTTTGAAAGCGAATGGAAACGAAAACGCGTCGAGCGAAGCAGCAGAACACGGCGCAGAGGCTTGCTGCCGCTTGCGTCGTCTGCTCCCATATCCCGTCAAGTTTGCTGCCGTGGCCGCTGTGGCGCTGGAGGCCATGCGCGACTGCGGCGGCTCCTAACGTATGCACGGTGCCTATGGAGGTTGCGCTCGACGTCTCCGTCGGTGGACGTGGCTTAGCAACTGCGCATGCGCGGCTTGGCCAGGTGGTGCGGTATCTGGTCGCTAGACAACGCGATCCTTGCTTCCTCTTTCTTTCTCTTTCTCTCTCTCTACTTCTTTCTCGCTCTTTCGTTGATGTTCTCATCATCATCATCATCATTTATCAGCTCTTAAAGGCCCCTGTTGGGGTATTACATAAAGGGGGAGCATACATTAGAAAAAAAAAAACAACGTTCAAACAGTTTGAAATCCGTGACGTCACGCGCAGAGACTTTGGCGCGAATTTAAAAGATGAAACTTTCACCTTCTCTCCGTCTCTCTTTATTTTTCTTTCTGAATTTCCATCTTCCTCACTCTTTCTGTGCTACGCTTTACTCTCTCCCCTCCTCCTTTCCCTCATCCTCACCATAACATCTCTTCTCCTCCCGCTCACTTCTCTTTCCCACCCCCTTGCTACACTATACTATACAAGGCTGTGCTATACTCTGCTAGCGTGCCTGGATAGCCGAGCGGTTAGGAGGCTCGCCTTCGGATAGAGTGTACGCGGGTTCGAATCCCGCCTCGTGAAGAATTTTTTTTCGGCAAGAATTTTCTCTTCCTCTTTATATCTTTCCATCTCTCTCTTTGTTCTTCTCTTTCTTTCTCTCTCTCTCTCTCTGTACTCGTTCTCAGGTAGCCGCACAGTGGCACACAACCCGTTAAGATGATAGTTTTCTGTGATCCACTCGCAAGGAACGATTTCCTGAACAGCTTCTCTATTTAAAAAATGCGGGTGGCGACACCACCTTGAAACTCCCGCATCAAACGTCGTGACGTCATAGATTTTGAAGCCGTGCACTAGGTCCTACGTAGTTCCTAACCAGTAAAAATAGATTGTATTCTCCTCTGCGGGGGCCATAGACTTAACGTAGGAAATTTCGGGAAATTTCGTTGGGCTAATCTCGCTAAAATACGAAAAATACAGTTTGAAATCCGTGACATCACGCGCCGAGATTTTGGCGCGAAATTTAAGGATGAAACTTTGACCTTGATTTTCTCCTCTATTAATAAACCTATGCTGGTGAAATTAACGACATTAGAGTTCTCGGAGTACAATTTATCAATATAAACCAATCAATTATTTCACTGTAGTGTCCCTTTAATAAACGAATGTGAGAGAGAGCACACAGGAGATCCAAACCAGCAAACGTGCGGAGCGGGCGTCCGCACGTCAAAGCCAAGCGGCGACATTGAGGAAGGAAGAAGCGCTAGCTACGTCCATAGATCGCCACCATAATCACCTCCTTGTCCCTCCTTCGGGCCATAGAGTTTCCTATAATACTTACTAGAGGGAACTCTGGCGCTAGTGTCTATGGGAGCTGCAACGCATGAAGCTTCAGCCAGCATGGGAATGATGGGTAGTGCACAAATTTGTCTAAACTTCGTACTTTCCGCTCCGTTTGGCTGCGCTTCGCCTGCATCCGCTTTGTCGCGAAACAAAGTTCAGCAAAAGTCAGCAGTTCCACTTCACCCCTTCAACTTTTTTAGGCTCACCACATCAAACCTGGTCACGAAGTTCACAACGGTCTATTCTTTTATCCGAAACGAACGCCAAAACATAGCAATAAACAAAGCCACAAATACGTTTGAAGCCACAAGCACGAAGACTAGGCAAATTTGTGTACTACCTATCATTACCGTAGCTGAACGATCGCAGCGCCAGAGTCCCCTCTAGTTAATATTAGGAAACTTTATGCTTCGGGCTACGTGTCCCCGCGTGTCCTTCTCCAGTAGTTTCTTTTTTCGTGACCGTGTCACCTACAGGACGCAAGTCAAATTGTGTTCCGTGGCCTCCGCTTGAAGCCATTAAAGATGATTGACTAAAGACATTTCGTCAACAGTCACGATATTCCCGAAACCTTCTTGCCCCTAACAGTTTTGCAATGTGATGTGGCGACTCTCGTTATAAATCCGTGAAGCTAACCGGGGCATTTATCGGGTTTGTCTAGGAAAGCATCTTCCTAACGCAGAGAAGTCAGTGTAAGCGTAGTGTAAGCCGTTATGGTTAGTTGTTCAACACTCGTGTGACAGTGACGATCAGGGACAGCGGCATACAGCTCTCCCGTAGGTGAGAACGTAGTCGTTCACGCATCGTTCACGTTTCATTCCAAACACTGGACAGTTGCATACGTCTCTCCTATGCACTGCTCTATCAAGCAACTCGTAGGACAGACATCGACCTAGCGGATCGACTCCTTCGAATCACCTGCAAGGCAGCCCTAGGGCTGCCGCAAAACGCCAGCACCGCAGCTCTTTCTTAGCTAGGGATGCTCAACACGTATGACCAACATGCAACAGCCACCCTCCTTGCGCAGCGGGAACGGCTAAGCACCACGCCACAAGGACGGGCTATACTGACCAAGCTTGGCTTTCCTCTTGCCCCACCGTACAGTGGAGATAGCACAGAATTAATCCCTCCGACTATACGCTCACGGATCCACGTGGCACCAATACCGCGTCACATGCACCCGGTCTTCCACAGCGCGCGACGTCAAGCTCGTGCACGAAAGCTTCGCAACCACGGCACTGATCCTGACGTGTACTACACGGACGCCTGCACCTCCGGCACCATACTCCAAGTGGGTTCCGCGCGTACACCGCAGTGCCAAGTAATAAAGACCACTGGTGGCAGCAGCTACGATACGCACATTTTCCGTGGCAACAGAGGAGACCACTGCGAATCGCCCTGGCATTACAGATGCGGACAAGCGAGGTACAAACTCTACCGTCCTCCCGGTGGAGAATATTCACAAACAGCATGTCGACTTTACATGATGGCACACTACCACGAACTGTTCTCAGAATTCTAGGCTCGCACATCGCATCTGACCACGGCATCATTTGGTGCCCGGCACATATAGGTGTTCCCGGGAATGAACGGGCCGACCGACTCGCTCGCGTATATACATACCGAGCGACCGACGCCCCTGTCGACGAAACCATAGTCCCTGACGACGACGAGCGACCAAGCGGTCGAGCCGACATCCTTGAAGCTCAACGGCTGGAGCGACGCACTATAGCACCACCTCACCCGAAACCGAACAGAGAGCAATCGAGATACTGGCGCCGACTGCAGACGAACACGTACCCCAACCTACACACACTTTCTAAGATACACCCCTCCGAATATCGAGATGAGGGATATATGAGGAGGATACCAACACTGACACACATTACATACAGCTGTCCCTCGCGTACTGTTGCGGCAAACTCCGCGCTCATAAAAACACACACATTACCACACTGGTCGTGGGAGGCGCGACTCTCGGATCAGGCCTTGGGAAGCCAACTGGCAACCCTGGACCAGGCCCGGCGAGCTGCAATAGCCAGTGGAGCACCGGACGAAGGGCCCCACCCACTTTATTTGCTAATAGGAATAGCTAATAAACGTTTATTCTCTCTCTCTCTCTCTCTCTCTCTCTCTATATATATATATATATATATATATATATATATATATATATATATATATATATATGGGTAGCTGAAGCCTCTTATTTGCGTAAAACGTGCAGTAGCACAGTAGGTGCTCTATATACATACATAACTTGGACGGAAACGTCTTCACCGTCGACAAGATCTTGGAACCATGAGACTGCGCGTTGCAGTTCTGCAAGCCAACGAAAGCACTGTTGCGATTTCTTAAGGACAGTGGGCTGATTCACCATTTGTGATTTCCAGCGTGTTACTGTGGTTGGTGGCTACAGTGACCTTTATCTACAGCGACCCCTTCCCCGGTGCAAGGTAGCCTACCGGGCTCAGCTGTGGTTAAACCCTCTGCCCTTCTTTTATCCCCCTTCTCCTCCTATGCGTCCAAGTCGCAGGTTCAGCATAATTTATTTTATCCAAAACGTTCGCTTCACAAAAGAATCTCATCCACCACATAACACATTGCACGGTACAACATGCCGACTCGTCAATGCTGTCACAAGAAAAAAAATGGTGCCGCTTAAGTAAGCGTGATGCACGGAGTAGCCCATCCACTAACGTCGTTTCACCTAAACTTTTCGCCTCAGTAAATTTTTTCCCCGCGTCTTCATTTCAGCGGAGAAAAGAAGTGGGCGTCAGGTCCACGCAGCGTCCAATTACAGCGTGAAGATCACTGACCAATAAGATACGCTGGAACAATCCGCGCGATAGCTTCTTCCCATATATCTACTCACCTTTTTAACTCCCTGACACGTGAATAAGACATCTACAGCCCTTTAAGCACCCATAAGAGCGCTCGTACGGAGTCCCGCAAACGCACAGTGCATGCAAGTCTCAATATGGCGTATACATTAAACACAATTGATCCCCAAGTGTTGGAGCGAGGCGGCGAAATTGTAGTGGCAGTGCACGTACCGCTTTTCTCAATGGGCTCAGGTCCATCATTATTATTTTTTTTCTTCGCGCGTGAGCCCGATCGCCCGTCATTAGCATAATTTCCCGAAGACAGGCTCGCAGAAAAGCGCTAACCGCGTTCCCATCAGTTGTCGCAATTTCGTCGCCCACTTAACGGCCCATAAGGTTTTCCACTTACGTACGTACGAACTACAGGGCATACGCGGGCGAAATTGCTTTATATCATATTGCATCACGGCGCGAAGAAGTAGAGGCAACGATGTTTTTTTATGGCGCTTCCCTTTCCGATGTGGCATAAAAAAAGGGTGTCCCCATTTTAGACAGCTTCGCCGAGCTTTCAACCAGGAACATAAATGTGGTGCCGGCGGCAGGTACCTGAAGCTTTCTCGTACTTCTTTCGCGCAGCACTTGGAGATTCTCACTTATCCGTCAAACTGCCGTTTCCGTTTTTCTTTCCTCTATTTTCGTTTCACTTTTTCCACACCCGTCAGTGAAAGCGAATGTGTCCTCATTCGACAGCACCTCGAGCTTTGCGGGAGCCTTTAAGTGAGATGCGTTGTACCGTTACGAAATGTGATCTTTACAGAGCTCTTCAGCTGGCTTTTCATGCGTTAAGAGATGCAAAATGAAAGAGCATAATAGAGGTAGTGAAGGAGTTCGTCTGAGGCATGGCGTGTGAAGCCTGCCGCATTCGCTCACCTAATACCAGCACTCCATAGTGTTGGCATTTTATTATTGTTTGATTATACACTAAACATCCCCAGTCATAGGATTTTACATTGGGGAGCAAACAACATAAGTTAACCAAAAAATGAATATATTGAAACAAAGCGAGGCGTGTCACACAATCGAGAGGGCTGGCTAATGGTGGCCATTTTGCGATATTAGGGTAATAGAAGGTAATGAGAGGTAATAAGGGTAATGCTAACGCATTTCTGCCGTATTTATCACTAAGTCGCCACTAGTTTGTTGGCACTATCTATCTATCTATCTATCTATCTATCTATCTATCTATCTATCTATCTATCTATCTATCTATCTATCTATCTATCTATCTATCTATCTATCTATCTATCTATCTATCTATCTATCTATCTATCTATCTATCTATCTATCTATCTATCTATCTATCTATCTATCTATCTATCTATCTATCTATCTATCTATCTATCTATCTATCTCTTTCGATGGAGCTTTGGGAAATGGAGGAACTTTACTTTGGAAAATGTAACGCTGAGTCAGACCAATCTTTTAACAGCTCTTTTACTTTGGGACCCTCGTCCGTACATTTGTGATCCTGTAACTACTTTCTTGAAATCAATAAATATGAATCTTAATCTCATGGAAGCAAAGATCTGTTCAGTTCCGTTCCGTTCTTTCCTTCTATCCTTTCTACCGATCGTTCACTTCAGTTTCCGTCAGCGCGAAGCCAAATATATGCTCGACGCGCTGTCTACATCCACTTAGGCATTCCGGGATGGAAAGCCTCTGGCAAACCGGCGCTGCTTCCGTCGGCGCATGCGACCTTGGTTTGCTATGCGGCGCGCATCTCCGCGAGCGGCCTGCTTGTCAAGGACCCGTATGTATATACGGCGCATGGAGATTATTCGCAGAAAGACAGGCGCCCGGGTCCACGTACCTGACGCACTAAATATACATACGGACGTCTATGTTGCGTGCTGCGAGTTGTGTAGGAAGCAAAACCTAAGGAAGTGAGTGAGTGAGTGAGTGAGTGAGTGAGTGAGTGAGTGAGTGAGTGAGTGAGTGAGTGAGTGAGTGAGTGAGTGAGTGAGTGAGTGAGTGAGTGAGTGAGTGAGTGAGTGAGTGAGTGAGTGAGTGAGTGAGTGAGTGAGTGAGTGAGTGAGTGAGTGAGTGAGTGAGTGAGTGAGTGAGTGAGTGAGTGAGAGAAAAAGGATGGCTGCGCGAGGACATCGCATTCCGGATTCCGTGCGACCGAGTTGCTGCGCGACGACGCGGAGAAGATTATTCCGGTGAAAGCAAGTCGGAGGGGCAAGAAACGAACTTCAAAAAAATGAATACATAAACGAATGAGCGAAAGAAAGGGAAATGGAACGCTGAGCCAGACAAATCGTTTAACGAGTCACGAGTCTGCAGTTTTCACGGAAACACAGCTCAGCCATGCCGCTCTTCCTGTACACAGCAATCTTTTTTTTTTCTGTGGTTGTTACTACCCTTTATCATCTTTCTTTTTCTCGCATCAGTCTTCGTCTTTGTCTTTCTTTGTTACTTCATTCACTCTTCTTTAGTTTCTTTTTGTTTGTTTGTTTTGTTCCTTTCTCCAGGATTCGCGATTTTTTCCAGCAGGTGATTTAAACGCATTACGTGAGTCGGCCATATAGCAGGGTCAGCGATAGAGTGTGCCCTTTACCTCGAAAACAAGAAAACTTGCCCGTTTCCTTGGCTTGGCTTGGCTTGTCTTTTTTATTATTGTTGTGATAGCTATTATACGCTCAGGACGAAGCGCAGTGCCCGCCGTGGTATGGATTAATCAGGCAGTCTTAATCAGGCAGTCTAGGTATATGATACGCTAAGTAATCGACTGCAAGTGTGTGCCATGTGACATGCTCGACTAACCAGATTCATAAGATATTTTCGAGGTTACTCTAAAGTCGTTTATTCTTTCTGTTCGCGGTAAGGTTACCGCTCAAACGTATTTAGCAGTGGAATAGGAGTGGTACTACATGCATCAGTGATCGACCACAAGGAGGTCCTAAGTATCAGTACCGGAGTACCACAGTAAAATAATAATAATAATAATAATAATAATAATAATAATAATAATAATAATAATAATAATAATAATAATAATAATAATAATAATAATAATAATAACAATAATAATAATAATAAGAAGAAGAAGAAGAAGAAGAAGAAGAATCGTAATAATAATAAACCCACTTTATATAGGTGTACAGCAAGCGCGTAATAAAAAATATCAGTGTCTTAGAAGCACCAAAACAGCGTGAAGTACCTCAGATATTTAACCGAGTTTCTGACGCGACGTAAGAGTTCAACAATGAGCGCAAACATTGCGAGGTTTCGCCTAAATACATGAGCTGGCGCCATTTCCTTCAATTCTGGTGTGAATGAGCGAATTGATACAAACTGCGCAACAAAACTAGTGTGAAAATGTGAACAGCGCAAAAAAGGACAAGGTACCAGGAAGAAACACAGGCGAGCGCTGACTTACAACTGAAGTTTATTTCCGAAACGAGACAGAATATAAGGAAACGGCACGTGAACAAAAACAGAAGGCAAAGCACTATTTGCAAAAAAGCAAAACAGTGTTATCAGCCCACATCACTTGCGGTGGTCGTCTGCGTTTCTTCCTGGTCCCTTGTCCTTTCTTGCGCTGTTAGTCACATAATGGATCACCAACTTGCCCAAAGCTTTGCTCTCTTTAGTGTACAAAGTGTGCAAATCTGTATATTATACGCGTGAAGAGAATGAACGCTTTTATTTTTGACCCTCATGACTGTGATCAATGTATTAAAATTAAGATAGCAGCACCAGAATTGCCCCTAGCATTTTTTTTCCAGGAAACTCGATCGAGCCACGATCATGATTTTCCACAGAGGCCGGCAGTTCAGTTGCAGGCACGTGACGTGGTTGCAAGCGTGGTTCACGAGACCACGGCGCGCGGGGAGGTCGAGGGCACACCACCGTCTCGGACTTTTAAATCACAACGTGACCGGACGCGTCGGGTCGCGCGCAGGAGATGGACGTAATTGCCCGTAGCGTTGAAAAGCGACGCGGCTGCTCAGGCATGCGGTGCGCGTGGCCGCCGCAGGTGTGAACTAGGGCGTTACGCTCATTGTGATCGGTATCTTGCGAAGTGAACGTCGTGACGAAATTATTCTAGATAGCGATCTTGCGCCTGAGATTTAGGCGAGCAGTGAAGAGACAGAGGAGACAGAGTAACGGTATCTCTAGAGGAGCCTATGACGACGTGATACACAGATGGGGCAGTTGAGGTAGTGAGTCATCTAGTACAGTTCACAGGCGTGTTAGCCGAGTGATAGTAGTAGTCAACTAGGTGGGCCTAGTTTATTTGTAAATATAAAATTCAAAGCTTTCCAGGACAGAGGGTATACTTCGAGAGATTGCTTCACACACAACGTGATATCGCGAGTCGCTGACCATGCGAAGGACATGTGATCTCCTTCCGCGGAAACGACAGCAAGACCAGCTGACACATGCCACGTCTGGTGTGTTAGTGGTCAGAGTCTTCGTACATAAAATGCTGTTGTTACTCCATTCGGTGCACGTCATTAGGAACGTTGATTAGATAATTCCTTTACTTTCTGCATGCCGGGGATTGTTGCCTTCCTTTCTATAGATTGTCACAACATGACATATGTAGTCATGTGGCACCCGTGGTAAGATGCCCGTTCGCTTTCTTTGTGTTTCGATTTAGAACATCAACGGCAACTACACGTCGTACACACGATGTCAGGTGGCGTGCACAGTGCCTAAAAAGAGCGCATAATAATCTGGCGAGCTGTTAAACGTAAAACGTCTCTTGCAGCGTTTTAGAGAGCATTAACCGAACAATTTGTTGTGGCGCTAATATACGTTGAATACCGGAAGCTTTCTAACGTTACACCATATAAAGCTTGTATTTCTATGCAACGGTTTCTTCTCAATTTTAATAATAATCGCTGCGGTTTTACGTACCAAAACCGAGATATGATTATGAGGGACGCCGTAGTGGAAGGCTCCGGAAATTTTGACCATCTGGTGTTCTTTGACGTGCACCTGAATCTAAGTTACTTACATGGGACTCTAGCATTACAACCGGTTTCTTCTCAGTCTCTTTCATACCATAGTCATTCTTTCTTTCTGTGGTGCTCATTGTCGCCAACAGAAAAAAAAGTATAACATGAAAAGGTCGAAGTGTACTTGTCAAACCAGATGTATACAGCAGTACACACGTTTCCTATAGCCTTTGTGCTTCGTACACGCCTTTCCGTCATAGCGAATGCAACTGCATCCGCTGTGTTGTCTGTAAATTATTCTCCAGAGATTGCGTCATGGCTTTCATTATGGTACTTTCCACCTCACTCGCTCGCTCATTCTGGCACCCGTAGGTGCTTACCGCTTGCAGCGCTTCATTAACGTTTTGATAGATCGTCTTTGCGCAATGCAGTGCAGTTGCCGCATACCCGCTGCGAATGTCCGTATTGTACGCCGTAGTACTCGGGGCTCTGTACTATTGCCCCGATGCCGTACTACTGTACAGTACTGTACAGTACTGTACTGTACTGTACTGTACTGTACTGTACTGTACTGTACTGTACTGTACTGTACTGTACTGTACTGTACTGTACTGTACTGTACTGTAGCCTGCCCGATGCCGTGTGTAGAAGTTCTGCTCATCAGTTTTCATGCATATAAAAATGAGCGGAGCACTGCATTGTCCCCAGTGTCCGAACTAGTAAATTAAGCCCCGCAGCGTCCATATACCATTGGGCGACATGTCGCTAAAGTTGTAACGCACACCCAAGAATTTGAGACATCACAACTGCAGCATATAGCCGAGGATCCCTACAACGGAATTACCTATATAAGGGTGGAGTCGTTACGTCACGGTTATACATTGTCGTGCGACCTTCACAGCGAAGTGACATGCACAAGGAAGTATCCTGAACATCTCACACACTTCAACGCTTTGTTGAAAGGCGTTTCACTGCAGCGTGGTACCTGTATGATATTTTCCACCTTTTTTGTTATTCTTTAGTTTTAACATAATTCTTTTTTTTTCATCTTCATGTTCCATTTCTGCACAATAAGAATGAAGTCGTAGGCTCAAAATGAACGCCCAATTTGTTTTTGGTGCCAAAATAATACTTTTTTACTTGGACCAAGCCGTCGAAAATCGTGGTGCCTTCACCAAAGTGTTTGGCTGCAGTCATACGCAGCACAGTAAGGTTAAGGAAAGACAGCGTGGTTATGCAGGAGCTTCAATTAATCCTACGTGCAATGCGTCTTGCTCCTTCTTGGCCACTAGTCCAAAGAACTGGCAAAAACAAGTAGCGTCCACATATGCAGACGTTTCGGCTCAAGGGGCTAAACGAGAAGCCCGAAACGGAAGTGATTCACACGTTCAGTATAAAGTGAGTCCCAATCAGCCGTCCCTGGCCGAACGCTCTAAACACGTTCTCCGAATGTTGTCCCGTTTCGACAAGGTGCGATGCACTGTCAACTACCTAATCAAGGCTCTTCGTTTCCCTCCCCTTCACCCTCACACTTCCCGACTGGGCCCCAATGATACGGTCCGGTCGGCCTTGACGCCTCGCTGGCCTGCGCGTCCGCACGTAGAGGATGATCACTGCGACATTGCTCCGCTTGGGCAGCGAGGAAGCGACGACGCGAGCCAAAATAAAGTGGAACGCCGTGTGGAGGAAGAGAGGACAGCAACGGCACGGACCGATGGGGGGAAGGCTACGTATATACACAGCGACCTCGACCACACGGCAGCACGCGAGGAACGTTCCTGCATGCTGGTACAGAAACAGCGCCAGGCGCACGACATTGCTGCGGACGACGGCACGCTCCAAAAGGGGCTTCGCGACTCATGCACGCGAAGTGTCACGGCAGTCGGCCGTCGCACCAGGGAGGATGCACGGCGTCGTGCATTTGCGTGACGCACGCGTAGAGGTCGCGTCTGCGCGTACGTCACGTATGCGTGTTGTGAAGGAGGAGAGGAGGAAATGGGCGAGTGTGCGCACCACGCATGGCTGTACGTTGAAGTATCTGTGTTCGTTCAAAGCGCTTTAGGTCATAGGGTTTCCTACAATATTTACTAGATCAAGGGTCTCAAACACGCTGCCCGGCCCGGCCCGCGCATGACTGTCTTCGGCCAGAACACCAAGGAAGACATGGACACAACTGACGCAGCTTAGCCTACGCTGCAGAAGTTGCAGCAACATGCAGATTCACAGTGCACATCGGTAACAATGAACACTGAATCTCCAACCGACAAGTTGTCTGAAGAAGACAAACCAATGATCAAGGGGCTTCAGTCACTGTCAAACACCAATCGTGTGTTCGTCGGCAAGCTGAAACCGCCGTACTATCGCGCTCAGTATGAGCTACATCACGCGAGCGCGTGGCCGAGCGCTCTGCAAGATTGTACAGTGGCGCCGATCATGGCTTATTTTAGAGTTATAGGGAGAGAGTTTGGCTGCTTGTGCGAGCGCGCATCGCCCCCACTTGCTTGCTCTCACCCTCGAAGTTATCATTTTCGAGGCTGATATCACCGCAGGGCAAAACGAGGGCGAGGGCAAAAGCAAGTGGAGGCGATAGGGACAGCCAAACTCTCTCCCGATAGCTCGAAAAGAAGCCATGATCGGCGCCACTGTACAAACTTGCAGAGCGCTCGGCCACGCGCCCACGTGATGGAGCTCATACTGAGCGCGATAGTATACGCTCAGTCCGCACAACAGCTAGCGTGCCTGGATAGCCGAGTGGTTACGACGCTCGCCGTCGGACCGTTGGTACGTGGGTTCGAATCCCACCCCTGCAAAAAGTTTTGTTTTATTTATTTTATCCCCTCTCCACTTCTCTGCTCCTGCATTTACTCACTGAAATTAATAAAAAAATTGGCTCAGTTACCAGTAATCCAGAGCAGGGTGGATGCCCTTTTTTCTCTCAAGGAAACTGTCGACAAACAGGAGCACTCGAATGACCACTTGTCGGGACATTACGACACGGTACCGGATGTTCTATGTCCAGTACTTGCAAGCCTTCAGTAGGTGCCATGACTCGACTATCTACAGTGTAGCGTGATGCGTCTCAGATTCTGCGTCCAGTACAATGGGACGCAGTAGTGTTGTTTAAGCTCACGCCTATCTTTAAAGGGCCCCTCACCAGGTTTGACAATTTTGAGCTAACGAGCGCAATGCATACACTGGGCGTTCACGATCACGTCTGCCAAAATTTGCAATGCTACGCGCCGCGGAAATGGGTCAAATTTCAAGGTGAACGCTGCTTGCCCTTCCTCTCGCGGGCGCGCGCTTTAGAGAATGAGGGGACGACGTACATGAGAAAATGGCCCTACGTAGATGGTAGTGCTGTGACATCGCTCCTCTACGTAGACGACCGTGCTCTGATATCGCCAACAGTAGCACGTGACACTGCGATAATTATTTGACACGACATGTGTAGTTTGTGTAATTTGTCGCTTCAATAGATTGATAAAAATTGAGAGAAATAATGAGACACACAAAGGGAATGTGTGCGTCTCTTTCATTTTTTTTTCGTGAATTGCAGCGAGATGCGGGGCTAATGTGCCTCCCTTTCCCATGCGTTCGTGTCCCCGCGTTTAGCGCATCGAGCAGACGCCAGTCCTGGAAAAGAAAGTAATGTTCTGGCGCGTTGGAGCGCTTATTATGCTCATTTATTCTACCGCGTCCAAATAAACGTTAATGTGGCACTGGCTCATGATACCGCCACTCTCGTGCCCGTACTAATGTCTCAACTGTCATGCCCCTCCCGCAGACACAGGCAGTACACCACAGAGAACGCCGACAAAACGCCCACGGCCGCTACATAAAAAAAAACAAACAGAAGGTAACAGCCGTGCAACGCCGCTCGCGTGCTCGGGCTGGCTCGGGCACGTCATGCGCACGTGACCATGCATGCGCATGACGTGTTCATGCGTATGTGTCAAGTGAAGAGGGCAGGGAAGGGATTTGGCTTGTTAAGGCTACACGGGGCGAGTGGCAAGGGTTTGAAACTCACCTCCTCGCATCATGGTTTCGCGCCGCTACAAATTATTGTTTTACTCAACTCGCAATGAACCTATTTGAAAAATTCTTGCGGCATACTGCTCTTCATTCGGCACACAACAACTTCCAGTGTCTAACTAAAATTTGCTATGTGGCCTGGTGAGGGGCCCTTTAAAGACGATAGTCTTTCTTGGAGAACTTAAGTGCAGAAATTTTGGTCTGTCTGTCCGTCTGTCTTTCTGTTTGTCTGTCTGTCACCCGATTCAGCCACCCGGCCAAAGTTTAACCACTTTCTCAACGCCCAGCTATCTTGAACTGGTAGCGCCGTCCATACTTGTGAAGATTGTCGATCAAAACGCAAATGTTACGCATATCTGAGGCGCAACATCAATACGTAAGTATTAGGCGGTGTGCTCCTTTAATAGAAAATACATAGATACGTAATTCTAAAGACCCTAGTGTTTCTTAGGCTGCACTGAAAATGCTAGTGTCTTTTGGGCTGCGCTGCAAATGCGACGCTATGAGCCAGATGCGGCGATTCAACATAGAGGAGGAGGTCTCATGTAGTACGGCTGGCAGAAGACTATTGTCTTTCGACGACATTTGCAGCGAAGCAGGCAGATACGCGGCCATTTTTTAGGGGCGAAGCTCCTTAAAGCGGCACCCATTCGTCCCCGTCGTAGTGCGTAACCAGTCCTAACGCTAGTACCAGATCTTGACCTCCAAGGTGGTGCCGGTGGGAGATTTCTCCTGTGCGTTGTTGAACAATAAAAAATTCGCAGCGTGCGCGTTAACTAAAAGCCGAATTCTTCTGTCTCTCATTCCCCATTAGCAGCCATTGGCATGTTCCAGTAGGAAACGTTAGTAGAAGTAGAAGTGTAAGTGTTAGCTAAAAGCCGACTTCTTCTGTCTCTCATTCCCATTAGCAGCCATTGTTTACCTCCAAGGTAGTGCCTGGTGAGATTTCCCCTGTGCGTGATTAAACAATAAAAATTTTGTTCAAAACGCCGTTGATTGATGAAATAAACCAACGAAAGACGCCAGATGTTTTCTAAAAGCAAAACGAAAAGACGCCAGATGTTTCTAAAGCAAAACGAAAAGACGCCAGCTGCTTAAACGCCAGATGTTTTCCAAAGCAATGGTTTTCTAAACAATGAAAATTCACAGCGTACATGTAAAATTAAAGTGAGCTGCAAGTCGTCATAACTCTCATCGAACCTTTAGTATAAACGCGCCCGATCTCACGTCGGCGATGATGTACTGGGCAGAATTCACGGAAGATTCACGGTTTACCGATGAACCTCCGCAGCTTCGCCCACTCATCATCATTCACTCCGTGGATATGCTGTGATTTTTTTATATTCTCCCTTCTTTCTATCTCCCTTTCTATCCCTCCCATAATCCCCTTCCCCCAGCGTAGGATAGCAAACCTGACGCGCGTCTGGTTTACGTCGTTGCCTTTCCTTCCTCTTCCTCCTCCATCGTCCCATATATAGTTTTTTTCTCAATAATTATGTTCGTGTGCTACACAAACGTGACTGGTCTCAAGCATTCTTTCCGTGAGGCACCTAATTACCCAGTGTGGTTGTCATGTGTTTAAGCATGACCGCGGAACTCTATATTTCAGAGTCGGCGTCCATATTTCAGTCATTCTGGGCATCAGTATCGACATTTTTCTCGATTCCTGACGTCAAATCCCGTTCAGCAACGACCTACATATGATATATATATGGGAAAGACCTTCTTTCGAACGGAACCGTTAGCTGATAATTTAATCTCCCCATCCCCCCGCTCCAATCTTTACTGTACCGGCCCTTGCTGAGGTGAGTTCCTGTGCTACAGCTGTGCACCTGTACTAGAGGGAACTGTGGTTCTGCGATCTTTCTGGCGCCATTGGAATGATGGGTAGTACGTGGATTTGCCTAGTCTTCGTGCGAGCGGCTTCGAACGCACTTGCAGCTTTGTATATTGTTGTTTTTTGTCTCTTGTTTCGGATACAAGAATGGCTCGTCGTGAACCGGCCTGAATTGGTCAGTGGAACTGCTGAACGTTTCGCCGAACTTGGCCTTGCGACAAAGAGGCTGCAGGCCACACGGAGCCACACGGAGCCGAGAAAACGATGCTTGTGCACATCCACGTACTACCCATCATTCCCTTGCTGCCTGAAGCGCCACGTGTTGTTACTCCCGTAGACACTAGAGCCAGATTTCTCTTCAGTGAACCATCATTAAGCTATGCTACAGCTATCACTGTAACGTAGCTGGAAGATTCTGTGAGAAAACACGTTCTGTGTGTGCAAGAGGTACCGGTCATCGAAGCCCAAATATGCCACAAGCAATGTTACGCGAGCATTCATGAAGGACCGGGCTAATGCATGCCGCTTTTTCAGTTATTCATTTCTACGTTGCACTTCGTGAGCTTTTTTAATACCGAATCGTGTACCACCCGACCCAGTAGAGAACTTTAATCATCGGCTGTCCAATAGACAAATAGAACGGATACCAAGTGCAAAGGAAGCAACATTTTGTGGTAACACAGTGAATTTGGAGTGATGATACCAGACAGCTCACATGTGTGAGGTAAACTTATTTGGCGCAGAAGTAAAGAGGCGTTTATGCAGCAGACATGTGCCCTGTGGTGAACCTTATTCGGCTGCTATACACCAGAGCACGCCTGTCTCGCACCCAGGCTGCTGGCGAGCCGAGCGGATACTCTCGCACCCAGACGCCGGGCTGACCGGGCTGCCGAGGCGCGCGCCGGCTGCACTAAGTAAACAGGGCAAGCTGCAGTTCTGAAGCTTTAAAGTGCAAAAAAGTACCCGTTCACGCCGCTTCAGCGTATAAGAGCTCGTCTGGGCACTACTGCGTCGTCTTTGGATGCCAAAACAAGCAGCGCAACAAGAGGATAATAGCGTTGTCTGCGACGATTATACGACGCGCCACGGAAATAGTGCCGGTGCGGTATTTTCAGCTTCGCCGCGAGTGGATAACTGTGATTCAAGCAAAAAAACTAGGAGCCGAGTGAAAATGCTCGAGTAAGTACACTAAATGCGTGTATTCTGCAGTGTGGTGCCCACCTATTTCGTTTTGCGAACCTAATTTGCGTGACACGCAGCTGGGTTGAAGGCAGGCGCGAGCTTTGTGTGGGGGTGCACTTCATACCTTCGAGCGTTTCCTTTGACGAAAATGTAGTGCAAGGTAGTGCTTTCAAGCACAAGAAATCAGCATGCTTTGCCACTTTCAACGTAGTATTAAGCTTTAGTGCTTTTGATGGCATCCACGCCTTCGAGATTTCGTCTTCGAAAGGTAATAAATGGCACGGTGCTCCTCAACAGCTGGCCAGAATTTCGTGCTTTCACTGCAGTGTTCGATGTCCCCAAATTTATTTGGACACGACGCATCCAGCTGCACATAATACATATATTGGCACGTAAGTAAAGAGTACTCGCGCCAGTGTCCTTTACGTCGCAGACGTAGCTAACCGGCTTAACTAATAGTAGCACAGTTTCGCTTGTAAAACACCATCGTTACAAGAATAAAATCGCGCAGATAGCTTCCAAAAGGGATCGATGAACGTCACTGCAGGTGATACTCTCTGATAGCACGCTTTTGTGAGCAAGACGCATTATTGTAAGAGCGCTCGTGAAACAAAAATTACGTTCCGCGAAACTACCCGTAAAGCGTACTCTAATTATTACGCGATGAATGCTGAAATGATGAGCTTTCACAAAACTTTGTGCACAACTTGTAATATGGGGCAACAAAACATCGTTTCACTCTTTCGCGAGCTGCACTGCGATTACGATTCACGCGTACTACAGCGAGAACGTTTTTTTACAAATGTAACAGCGTACGTATCCGACGAGGTTGCTTCCGCAGCCCACTCAGCACGTACTGTATACATTGTGGACTTGCATGAGCAAGATGTTCTTGATGTTCCAATAAAATCAGCGAAAATGTCCAGGCCAGAAAAGACGCGAAACACGCTCTCCGACGGGCTGAGTTTCGGGAGTTTCACGTTTGCTCTGTGCGGCGTCTGCTAGCGTGGCAGCCCGCGCACGTTGTTTCCTCGCGTGTGCGATAGATGGCGCGACGCGCGATGCAAATATGGCGATGCGCATGGAATTCGCTGTGTTCTGGTCTATAGACCCTTTCGCTGTTTACAAACACAGCTGCTGGACGGCTTCTGGTTTTGTGCGCCGGTGTTGCCTAGTATCATTGGCGGGGAACAAAAGCCTTAGCGAGTAGCCCGCACATTTTCAACACTTTTCTCCCTGTGTATGGCCAAATTTTTAAAATAAATATTCCTCTAAGCTGCACACGCAACATTACAAGAGTTAGGGCTTCACTTAAAGCGCCTTCCTTTTATCTGAAAGCGGAAAAAGAGTCTTTCCTTATTCTGGCACTACATAAAAAATCCGCTTTCTGCTTCGGCTTTAGAGTGTGATAATTGGAGTGACCGGAAGTTTCTTGGGTGCAACACGTGCTGCTTCTATCGCAATATTGAAACCAACCGAAAAGGCGAATAAAAGGGCCATAGACTGCAATAAAAATTACACCATCTCCCACTAAAAGGAAACATGTGGGGATGCGAAGCAGCGCATGGGTGTACAAAGTTCCGTGATTGCTGAGAGTGTAAGGTGGAGAGGCCACAGCGTCTTACCCAGCCCCTTACACTGGCCCGAACGCGCTAGCGCGTGCCAACGCGCTCTCACTATGATACAACGCGTTGGTTCATCGTGCGTCTGCAGAATCTCGTTCCCCGACGCCATCACATGATTCCTCAGAGAGCGTAAGGGGTAAAGGTCACAGCGTCTTACCCAGCCCCTTACACAGGCCCGAACGCGCTAGCGCGTGCCAGCACACCTGGTTCCCGAGCGGACGGTCGCCAAGGAACGGACACGGCCCCGAGCAAAAGCTACTTCGCATCTAAAACAGCCGTCTATGACACTGTATGCATGCAGGATAACACATTCATGGATAACACTAGGTAATGTTGATTGCACGCATATACTGTCGTTAAACACCGACGACAGTGTTACGTGAAATAAAAAGCGCCGACTTTACAGATGCAGCCTCTCATCTATCGAACACGTTTAGTTTTCCCGGCTTAATGGAAACTCTTTATGTAAAGGGGGGATCTTCAGAGAACCATCGGCACTGCACGACACAGAGTTCTTGAAATTGTTAGGAGTGTCAGTCCAGAGGCGCATACCCTACATCAATGAAATCGACTGGTTATGTGTATCAACAAATCAGTGGTTTGAAATAGTTTGTTTTCATTGATGAGAAACGAAGGAAGTACGCTGCGACTGCCGTCTTCTTGTTACACATAATTTGCGTCGGAGGCACGAAGCCTTACCAGCTGATACACATGAGCTCAGGATAGTGGCAAGTCCAGACGCAGCAGTCTGCGTTCAATGAAATAAATCCCAGTGTTTTAATTGACAAAACTAAGACGTGACTAAAAGGCACACGGTGGTGGAGGATGCTGGATTAATTGTGACCACCAGGGGCTTCTTTAACGCACATCTAAATTTTAAGTACCGGGGTGTTTTTTGTATGTAATCTCCGATGAGATGCAGCCGGCGTGGCCGGTAACAGAACCCTCAGCAGCGCAACAGGTTAGCTAATAGGCTAATCTACCACGACGGGTACATAGTCTGTTTCTTGCAACACGACTCGGATATAATCAAAACGACGGCAGAAAATTTAGTGCATCCGTGTCAAATGAGACAATTTGCATTCAATCCATGCAAGCACCTTCATGAATGCGGCCTTCCTCGCTGAGTGTTCATTGAAGTAGTCTAACTGCTGTGAAACACCACAAAGAAGCTACTGTTTTCAAGCCAGTGACAAAAATACGCTCGGAAAATTACCAAGATTTGTTAATTTCAGCCTCGAAATTATTTGCATTAGTAGCTGCGGTCATTAACTGTAGTCACGACGAGCACTGCGTCCTCTGTAGTGACAGGAGAAGCATCGGACTATAGCAGCTTCCTGTGACCTCGCTGCCATGTCCAATAGCGCGCCCTTGGCTTGATAACTTCATCACAGAGTTGTTCAGTCCCATTAGCTCTCGAACTCTCGGTGAAGGCTATGCATAATTTGTAGCTCGCTTCTCCCTGTAATTAACGGCCAACCTGACCCTCTTCTATTGAGATAGCCTGCTATCCTTTAATGAGACAGTGGCTGGCTCGAACGACTGTTTTGTAATCAAACTGAAACACTGTCAAGGTGCACGGGGTGTAGGGTCGAGAACATGAATTACAGGAAGACAACTTTTTAGTTTGTTGATATGTTCCGGCTTGAAAGGGAAAAAGCATCAGTCTCCTAAGCTGGACTACCTTACCCTAAATGTATGATGGTTAGGCACACGACACTGATACTAGTACATTCATGCGAAGCACAGACTTGCTGCGCACGTAAAATACATACTAGTCACCATGGCTTAAAACAATTGTCCATTCTAATACATTGTGTTTTTCTTCTGCTTTGCTTTTTTTTCAAACAGATATCTCATTAGAACATTCTCGTTTCACAGGTGAAAACTTACGAAGCGACAAAAGTACAAAAAATGTTTTTGAATTTCATAATTCGGTTTAGATTAATTTCAACCAATTCAGAAAAAAAAAGCGTTTTGATAATCACCACGCATAACGAAAATGAAACACGGAACAGGGGCCGAACTTGAAGACATTTAGTTAGTATGATAAATTTGTTTAGATGGGTGCCTTTAAACCTTAACGTATTAATCTAGAATGTCATTGCGGCATCCGTGGAGACGACCCAGTGGTCTTTCTCATAGATTTCCCCCGCCATGGTTGTCTAATTCAATGTATATTGCCTAATTTACCTCAGTTTGGCTCATATCTCTTGTAGTTATTTTGTCTCTTTGTTTGTGTTAGCTGATGGCATAATTTGGAGAAGCAGTCCGAAAGTGACAACCAAGCACAATCGAAAGCCTATGCTCTAAAAGTCGTCCATTAAATTATTTTTACGTTGCCCGTCAATATCATTGTCCTACGCCGTCGTGTGACATTTCGCTCTTAGCATCATTTGATGTGTCTGTGGGGCCGTGCGACCTTTGGTTCCATCCGTGTTCGCGCTGCCGCCGTACTTATGCCGACAGTCGCCGACGCCGGACACCGGACTTTTTGGCTTGCACCTCAGAAAAGCAAAGCACTACTCTTTGCAAGCAGCCGCTAACGGCCGGGCACGTCGAGTGAATGAATATGAAAGAGCGAATAGCCAGATAGAAAACAAAGAAGTAATAATGAAGCCGCGCAGCACGAGACAGGAACAGCGCGGGCTGTCACGTCCGGCGCGCACGCGCACGATCGCTGCCGGGGGTCAAGCACGAATTCGTTTCCCGTTGATAACGAGCCGGATCGCGTCGTTAGAGGTCAGTCGTTGCATAAGGCCCCGGCTGCGGGCGCTGCTTGATGCCCACACAGTGCGGCACCGCAGCGGTCGCGTATATTTCCAGCACTACGTTTACTACAAGAATAGATATCTAGGGCCAGTATGCAGTTGAACCAACGTGAGAATCATAAATAGCATATAATTTTTAAGGCAAAAGCCATAGATGCCTCATCAAACGCGAAAATTGACTATCGGCGTCCCGCGGCGTCGGGGAACACGCGTGATGCTGAAAACCATCATCACGTGATGACGTCACCATATAACCTCATGATGACGTCAGCAGATCTCCGAAATTTGTGACGTCATTGTCGTAATAATGACGCCACAGTGACGTCACGTGATGACGCCATCACATGACGTCGTAGTTAGGTCAATGGTGGCCCAGTCACGGAGGCAGTGAAAAACCGCGTGAGGTGTCTCCGGTCCCGGAGTCAATGCAGTGCTACGTCAGATGCTCAAAACATTTGGAGAGTGGCGAGGCAGGACCAATACATCGACTGAGAAGAAAAGGAAGATGGCTTTCGCCTTCGTGTCGTCTTAGGTGAATGCATAAGGGACCATGTGAGTTTTTTTTACAACGCTGACAAGCCTTTGTACAAATGTACGTCTATGAATATCGATGTACAAATGCATATATCTAAACTATCTAATATATCTCTCCGTTAGATCGAACGTTCGGACGTTTGTTTGTTTGATTGTTTGTTTTTACTAGTTCATTTGACCATCAGTTACGTCGGTCATGCCGTGACTTCAACCAGGAATGAGTCAATCCCGCAAGCCGGAATAATATAACGTGTGGCGTTTTACGCCCCAAAACCACGATATCGTTATGAGGGCCGCAGTAGCGGAGAGCTCCGGAAATTTCGACCATCCTGTGTTAAAGTGCGCAGAAATCGCACTGTACACGAAGCTCGAGAATTTCGCTTCCATCGAAATGCGGCAGTCGCTGCAACCAGAATCATTCATAGACAAATTTTAAGACGCTCTTACATATTGTGAAAGCAATCATCTATTATTTATTTCTGCCATACCCTCAGTGCCCCATGGCATTACAGCGTAAGACGGGGGGGGGGGGTGTAGATTTTAAGCATACAGTGTGGTAACAAGCACTACCAGCATACATACATACATACATACATACATACATACATACATACATACATACATACATACATACATACATACATACATACATACATACATACAGTACATACAGGCATACATGCATACAGGCATGCATACATGCACACATACATACATACATACATACATACATACATACATACATACATACATACATACATACATACATACATACATACATACATACATACATACATACATACATACATACATACAACAGCGGCAAAGAGCCTCTTCACCACCCAGAAAAGATTAGGCGAGGCAAAAAGCATTCGCTTAAGTTGTGCGCATGCCTCTAAAATTGCTTGCAACAGAAATAATATCTCACTTCTTTTGATTCCGCGGATGAGTTGGCAAAAGCTGCTCATGCTTATTCCGAAAGCCGCCTTATGCCCGTGTCACAGCTCGACATACGCAGCATCTTACGACGACTGAAACACGAACAGCGTTTGTCAAGTCACGTGGGTACCCAGATAGAAAAATTACAAAAAACACTTTTGAGCGGAACGAACGCAAGGCTATTTATTTGCTTGAATTTTCCTTTTATCCTAATAACCAAGTGAACAGCGGTATCCACCGCCAAGTAAATGGCGACAAGAACTCCGTCATTTTTTTTAATGAAGTAAAAAATTCAAGCCATTTCCACGCCTGTGAAAACTTGTGTAAACAACTGGAGCTGACAAGCAAGCGCCGCCACCTGTCGACCGCAGATTAAGTCCTTTCACCTTTCTTCGTCTTCTTTCTTTCATCTTTCTTTCTTTATCTCTTTCTGTACTGCCCTTTCTCCTCACATCTCTCCTCTACCCTCACTTCTTTCCCGCCCCTGCTATGTTATACTGTACATGGCTATGCTATGGTTTACCCTCTCACATCCTTCTTTTCCTCATCATTTCCTCCTCTCACCCTAAAATCATTCCTCGTCACCATCACTTCCTTTTCCCATCCACTTGCTAAACGTACTGTACAGGGTTATGCCATGCGCTGGAAGCTGCTTGGCACATACCCCCTTTGTGTGGTGCATACCCTCACCCCCCCCCTTCCCATCCCCTTACTAAATTATGCTGTACAAGGCTATGATATGCTATACCCTCTCCCCTCCTCCTTTCATTTCTCCTCCCCCTCAATTCCCTTTTCCAACCCATTCCTATACTATATTGTGCATGGCTATGCAATGCTAGGAGCTGCTTGACTCATACCCGCTTTCTGTGGCGCATACCCGCCGAGCTTTTCCATCCGACGCCGGACAAACACCAAGCCTAAACAGCTCTACCGTTAAACAAAAATTTGTATCTTAACTTAGCAAGGAGGAGTCAATGATTACGCTAGATATAAGCCTCCCAAATACAACTAACTGTCACCAGAGTCATTGTCACAGTTTCGTCACTCGAACGCGCGTTGATTGTCATCGATGGCAGGGCGATGGGAGGAGTGTGTGTGTACATGTAGTGCAATAAGACCGAATGTAAAGCTTAATAAAGGCTGTGCAGGTAGCCGAAGCTACATAGGTATAAAAGCTACACACACGCGCGCACTCCGGTGGAGTTGATATGCGTCCAGGTTGTTAAACTTCAGGGCAAGACCCGGGCCTCACTTGCTCGCTTAGTGTGTTTGTCCGCCGGCCACGAGGCTGGGTGGCTCAAGCGGCTGAGGAGCTTGTATAGCGTGTAAAAAACGCTGGAGCTGTGCGCGTTACATGGTCGGCTGTCCCTATATGGGTGTTTGGCTGTGTGCGCGGAGGGTTGGACGGCTAACGCACTAATCGTCTTCTGAGGCCTTCGGTCCGAAAGCGGCTTGTAATAGGGAGTCTTTGTCCTCGAGGGACCACCCGGTATAAGTCGCCAGTAGGCTGAGTACAACTCCGCAAGTAGCAAAACAAGCAGTGTGTTCCTTGTATTGTTTGCTGCTCTTTCTTTTTGCGTCTTCCAATCGTCACACTTCAGCATGCATGCCACCAATCAGTTATCACTCGGACGTGAAACGGGTGAAGCTCAGTGTTTCTTTCGCAACGGCGTACAGTAAAAAGAACCGATTTGCCACCAGCATGGTAGACGATGACGGTAAAGAACTGAGAGCAACGTCCACACGCGCCAAGGACGCGAACACAGCGGGAGAGCTGGGCGTAGCCCTGGCCATCGTAACATGCTAGAAGACCCGGGTTACCGTGATAACCGATTCGCAAGAACCGTGCAGAACGTATATGAACGGAAGGATCGGAAAGGCAGCACTCCGTGTCATAAAAAAATTCCCACCATATCCATGAAATGAAAGATGTTAGAGGAGCTTGCTTCGAGTTAATCGAGTAAACCGTGAATGCTCCGTACAATTCCTCTACTGTCATACAAAGACGTGACACGTTGTTATAGTAGCGATTGTGGTCAGGTTGTTGTCGAAACACAAGCGGTCGCAGACCTTGCAGCTGTGGCCAAACGTGTGGTTGAGGAAATCGCGCTTGAAGCACGCGTAGGCGCCACCAATTTCAGGTAGCGACCGCTTTCGGCACTTGGCCGCTGCATACCGCGCCCGTACCTCTTCGAGGTTCTCTTGCCGCCTCTTCCGCGCTGCTTCGGCTTCGCTGGTTTGTACCTCGGTTTCCGCACGACGCTGACGTCTCTCTGCGGCCTCGCGAGCTCTCACCGCAGGGTCTTGGCGGCGAGCCCGCGTTGCTGCTGCCTTGCGAGCCCTCCGCTCCACCGCCTTGTTTCTTCGTTCTTGTTATTAGTATCGAAGCGCACTGACTGACGACTGTCGAAAGAGAGAGGAAGCGCGCAGTTGTGGCCCTCTAGCGGTCTCCTATCAAACTAGAGCACGCGCCGGAGTGGAGCTAGCGCCGCACGTTACAGTTGGCTATGCTATTTGTGGTTTTGCCTGCGTTAATATCATCATCAAGGCGCTCGAAGAACAAGAGAAAAAAGACTTCTCTTTCGCGCGAGCGTGCGCTGAGATGGTTATGATACAGTTGGCTATGCTATATGTGTTTTTTTCTGCGTTAATATTATCATCAAGGCGCTCGAAGAACAAGAGGAAGAAGACTTCTCTTTCGCGCGAGCGTGAGCTGAGATGGTAAGCCAAGCTAGCGGAAGCAATGGGAACTAGCGGCTACGGCGATGGACAAGCCCCCCGAGCATAAGAAGCAATCTCCTAAAAGCACCAAGGAGAAAGAAACAATCATCCTCTGGATGCCGGGACACGAGTCTTCGCGGGGAACCAGGCGACGCACGTGGCGGCTCAAGATCATGAATGCCGAGCCATCTCCGACACGCAAAGAACACGTACCGACGGCTGTCCCGATGAGGATGAACGCATACCGAAGAAGTACGCGGACGGCTCTGTGCCTATCCACTACTTTGCGACGTCAACTACTATGCAAGAGAGGAGGAGTAGCCGTCATCACGCATTGGCACCAACCTCTCCTTATATACCTTTCATTAAAAAGACAAAGTTTGTTAAATTACTGCCTTTTGACAGCGAAGCTGTCTAGCAAATCGTTCCTTGCCAGTCGATCGCAGAAAACTATCACCATCCTAACGGGTATGTGCCACTGTAAACGGGTATGCGCTACAGAAGTTGGGTAAATCTCCTTACTCATAACTGGTCCACTGAAAATGAAGACGGCAACAGTTAGCCCAAGAAATGCTGCGAAGCGAAGCGACAGTGGCGACTCCGAGTGCAGCTAGCAGTCACGTGACATGCTCCCGCCGAACAAGTCACGTAACACGTCCCCGCCAAAAAGTGGCGCCACTGGTCATGTGACACATTCCCGCCAATATAATCACGTGGTCTACCATTGCAGCAGGTTCTGCCTAGATAACGCCAAGTTCAACCTCGTTACAGCAATAAATACGCATGACATCGATCAGGTTCACTGTGAGCTTTGCGCGGCTGAGTGCAAGCTTGAAGCATTTTTTTCTCTCTCGTAATTTTTATACCCACTCACCTGAAGTATATGTTCAATAAATGAATTTTGTGCAATAGTTCGTGTAGAGGGTTGTTACCGTAAGAATTCACAAAGACGTTGTAAGCTAGTCGAGCCAAGCTTTGAGTCTCTTTTGCCCACTTATCTATCTTTCCCCAATTTAGCCTTCGGGCTCCGACCGCATGCTTCACTTTACGTCCGTGGCGACCTCCTTCTGAGGTTGTTCGAAGAAAGATAAGGCGATGATGCAGGCTGATCTTCCTGGAGGAGACTTAGCCTGACGTCGCGCATAGTCTGTACGCTACGCGATTACGGAATCTGAACATCGGACGCTAATGTCTATGATCCCTTGAGGTGCTTATGTCTTATTGCACTTCAAAGAAGCCGGCGCGCGTGTCAGAAGAGAAGAAGAGACACGGAGCGGTGCCACGCATTGATTGAGGCGATCGTCCTATGCGAGAGCAATACAAACGTTATCAGCTAAGGGCTTTGGTATAAGCGATGTAGCCTACCATGTAGCGCAGATAGTCATTACGGAGGCCGCTACTGTACGCTGTGTTCGAACGCAGATCTTGGTTCACGTGACCTCCCGGCCTGGTCTGTATGAGAACTCGTTGACCCGTGGATGCCTTCCTGGTTGCCAAACTGGCGTTGCTGACACGTTCTAGTGATGCCGCTGGTATTGCCATCCAGTATATAAGCACAATGTAGGATAGAGCGCGCGAAGCAATCGAACGGTGGAACTCTTCGCCCCGAATATGTAATCGTAATCAATTATGGCTGTTTGTCGAACGTAACTACAGGGTAGTGAGACGTGCACCAATCGCTGTTTATGAGAAAGCAAAGTACGTTAGCTTAACCATTTGCGACATGGGGTCCTCATTTGGAGATGCCACATACTTTGCCATTTATCCGTACTATTGGCAAGGCAGAGACCGCAAACACTCGGCTAATGGCAAATAAATAGGGGTGCGCGAATATTGGAAAATTTCGAATAACGAATCTAATAGCGTTGTATTCCAATTAATGAATATTTTTCGAATACTTTTCGAACAGTCAGCACCGGCTGAAAAACCCCGAAGGAACAACATGTCAGAATAGCGAACGATGGTTTTTTTTGTTCTTTTTTTAAGTAGTGAATTGCCAACATGCATGCAGTGCGAGCTTTTACAGGTCTATCGAAGCTATGCTCATCACCGGATTAAAAAATTCTTGCTTTAAACTCCAGTGTCGCCGAAGCGAATGTGTCCTCAGTCCCCTATCATTATCGGGAGATTCATGGTGTTCATTCATGAAACATCATTTAACTTTTAGGCCTTATAGTATTGTTTGAAAGCTGGTGACAAAGTGCCACCTCGAATACTGAAGTAATCGTTGCATTCATCCTACCATTAAAAAATACCTCGAAGGCTCTAGTGGCTACCTTACCTTATTTTACATAATTGTGGTATCTTTCGTCAGTTAAATTTAACGGTAATGTTACTTTGTTAAAGCGTGTGCATATTTGTTTGAAATAAAGAAGTAGAATTCTAGACCTGTCTTGCAAATGGTCACCTTGCTATTCGAAAACTATTCGAATAGTATTGGTTCGTATTCGTATTCGATTCGGTTCTAAATTTCCCTATTCGCACACCCCTATAAATAAAGCATTCTTGCTGCCTAACGTGACCAGGATTTGGGGATATGTGCACGTAGAGCCATCTCTCGCCTGCGGCAGCGGCGGCCTGCCGTAACTGAATAGGAAATAGGCGGAAAAAAACTCATATCTGACAAAAAAAGCTAGAGACCCACCGGAACATTCTCGTAAAATTGCAGCATTGCACTACCAAACTGTTTCCCAAAGGGTTTAATATTCTACAGTGAGGCCCCATGCGTTTCTTCACGGCAGGGCTCAATAGTCCTGGGAAACCCCACGCTTTGTATTGCGGTACTGCAATTTTACCATAATCTTGCAGTGGGGCTTGCTGTATAGAACCGGTAATCATTTTTGGTAACTAGCTTTTTTCGTCGGATATGATTTTTCTTTCGCCTGTTTCCCATTCAGTTATCGTAGGACGCCGTCGGTGCCGCCGAGAGAAGGCGCCACATACAGATGTCCCCAAATCTGCGAATGAGCGTCTTTATATCATTTCTGGTTGAAATGTCTTGCTAGACACGATCGCTTCGTTGAAGGCAGCACCGTGTGTAAAAGAAGGCGTTTGGGCGAAAATTTCAAAATATTCTATTGTGTTTTTTAGGAATCCTCGCTACCAGCTTATAACTATCAGTTACTTATGGTTTTCCGAATATTCAGAAAAGATTCTTCCAAAAATAAAACTAGAACTGGTACGAAATCGATAGTTCTCGTTCAAGTTATGAGTTATAATGGATACATATGATATACGAGCATCAGTTTACTTATGATAAGGACCAAGTAACTGTCAGGGTAATTAATGAAAATAATTGAATGAGTCCTTTGAAGGAGCGCATCTTTTCTTGTGAGCAGCTGCTGTGATAGTTGCGGCACCTGGTGGAGCAAATCTCAACCACGTGCTTCTTTCTGAGTGGCCTCTGAGATCCGCTTCCGTAGAGCGACGAAACACTGGGTTAACTCAAAGAAGGGAATTTTAAGGGCTCGTTTCTTTGTTTTACACAACCTTCATGAAAATCGAGTCTTTTCATCCCCTTTACTTTCTTCACATTTATATCTTGATTACTACAACACAGATAAAACAGTCCAATTAACGTCCCCTATGCCTCCCTTGTCTTCATTATCTGTTGATTTTCATTAAAATGAACCCAAGGAATACACCAGGACACACGAACTCCGACGTGCCAGTGGCCCTACCAGACGCCCATGTCAAGGATTAGGGCTGCCTCCATAACATTTTTTCATTACTTTTCTTTTTATCCTAACAACCAAGTGAGTTTAACAACGACTGAAGTTCTTTTTTGAGATATACAACGATAGAACAGGAATTAACAAAGAAAAATACCTTAAAGAACCTCATTGCCATTAATCTAGAACTGACCATGTCTTCAAAATAAGAGAATTGCGTACCAGGACGAGTCTATTCGCAAAATCATTTTTTGTTAGAACCATTAAGGAGTGGAATAAGTTGTCTGAAATGCAAGTGTGCTGTAAAAATGAAGAATTGTTCGTGTCGCTGCTGTAACCCCTTTGCTGCAACACCTTTGGGCAATGCGGGGTAATCTTTGAATAAAGAATAAAGAACGGACAACCGCCGCCAAAGAAATGATGACAACTCCGTCATTTATTTTCACTAACAGCGAAGCTGTTCTTAGTCGAGGCTTTCATGTCCGGGGTTGTGGTAGCGGCGATCACGTGGCCTCGCAGTGTGGCGAGAGTGAGGCTCGGTAGGAAAGGGAAGGCTGCGCGTGCTGCGAGAGGCGAGGGTGAGGGTGGAGGATGTCGAGGAGAGAGAGAGAGAGAAAAAAAAAACTTTATTAGCAAGTGTGTTGGACCCCCCGGGTCCCTGGACCACTGCGCGGTCCCACGTCACGTCTACACGGTCATGCCTCTCACCGCGATGACATCGGCAGCCCGAGTCACCGCAGCAAGTTGCAACGCCGGGTCCCCAGACGAGAGCAGCACCTCCCAGTCCTCCCAGCTGGAGATGGCAGGCTGTCCCCTCGGGGGAGGATCAGCAGGGCAGCCGAAAAGAATATGGGAAAGGGTGGCGTGAGCTTCGCCACACAAGGAACATTCAGGGGAAGTGCCACAGTAGTGGGAGAACAGTTGAGGAGTGAACATTCGAGAAACGCGCCAAGATGGGGTGACGGTGAGGTGCACTGGAGCGTAAAATAGCGTGTCAGTCTCAGTGCTCAGGAGTTTTCGCTTTGAAGATGGTGAACATTTCTCATTCTCCCGATGAAGAAGCCGCCCGACGTGAGCGTCAGCGAGAGCTGGCGAGAGAACGGGCGTGTCGTCGCCGAGGCAACCGCGAAGTTCGAGCAAGAGGGGCAGAAGCTAAGCGCCAACGAACGGAAGGCTTGAAAAACTTAGAAGCACGATATAGCCTGATGAAGGACGGGCATAAGCTTAGCTGTTTCGACAGCGTTCGCGAAGTGAAGCTGGCTGAATTTTTAAATAAAAATAAATCTTTCGGATTTTAGCTTAGCAAGAAGGAGTCAAGATTTCACTAGATATAAGTCTCGCGAACACTACTGCATCTAACCAGAGTCATTGTCACAGTTTGTTCACTCGAACGAGCGTAGATTGTCATCGATGGCAGGGCGATGGGAGGAGTGTGTGTGTACATGTAGTGCAATAAGACCCTCCATAAAGCTTAATAAAGGCTCTTCAGGTGCCGAAGCTACATAGGGATAAAAGCTACACACACGCGCACTCCGCTGGAGTTGATATGCGTCCAGGTTGTTAAACTTCAGGGCACGACTTGGGCCTCACTTGTTCGCTTAGTGCGTTTGTCCGCCGGCCACGAGGCCGGGTGGCTCAAGCGGCTGAGGAGCTTTTATATGGCGCGTAAAAAATGCTAGAGCTGTGCGCGTTACACGGCCGGCTCTCCCGATGGGTGGTTGGCTCTGTGCGTGGATGGTTGGGCGGCTAATGCACTAATCGTCTTCTGGGGCCTTCGGTCCGAAAGAGGCTTGTAATAGGGAGTCTTTGTCCTCGAGGGACCACCCGGTATAAGTCGCCAGTAGGCTGAGTACAACTCCGCAAGTGGCAAAACAAGCAGTGTGTTCCTTGTATTGTTTGCTGCTCTTTCTTTTTGCGTCCTCCAATCGTCACATTGCAACATGCATGCCGCCAATCAGTTATCAATCGTTCGTGAAATGAGTGAAACTGAGTGTTTCTTTCGCAACAGCGTACACTATAAAGAACCGATTTGCCACCAGCGTGGTAGACGAGAACGGTAAAGAACTGAGAGCAACGTCCATACGCGCCAAGGACGCGAACACAGCGGAAGAGCTGGGCGTAGCCCTGGCCATCGAAACATGCAAAACGACCCGGGATACCGTGATAACGGATTCGCAAGAAGCGTACAGAAGGTACATGAACGGAAGGATCCGAAAGGCAGCACTCCGTGTCATAAAAAGCACCAAGGTGGAAGAAATAACCATCCTCTGGATGCCCGGACGCAAGTCTCTCGCGGGGAACCAGGCGACTCACGTGGCGGCTCAAGATCATGAATGCCGAGCCATCTCCGACACGCAGAGAACACGTAGCGACGGCTGTTCCGATGAGGATGAATGCATACCGAAGAAGTACTCGGACGGCTCTGTGCCTGTCCACTTCTTTGCGACGTCAACTGCTATGCAAGAGATCAGGAGTAGACGTCACCGCGCATTGGCTCCAACCTCTCCTTATATACATTTAATTAAAAAGACAAAGGTCGGTAAATTACTGCATTTTAACAGCGAAGTTGTTTAGCACATCGTTCCTTGCCAGTCAATCGCAGAATACCATCATCATCCTAACGGGTATGTGCCCCTGTAAACGGGTATATGCTACAGAAGTTGGGTAAATTCCCTTATAACTGGTCCACTGAAAATGAAGAAGGCAACAGTTATCCCAACAAATGGCTGCGAAGCGACGGCGGCGACCCCGAGTGCAGCTAGGATTCACGTGACATGTTCCCGCCAAACAAATCACGTGACACGTTCCCGCCAGAAAGTGGCATCACTGGTCATGTGACACATTCCCCCACATATAACCACGTCGTCTACCGTACCGCGTGGTCTACCATTACAGCCTGGTTCTGCCTAGATAAAGCCAGGCTCAACTTTGTTACAGCCAATTTCAGCCTCGTTACAGCAATAAACACGCGTGACACCGATCAGGTTCACTGTGTCTGAGATTTGCGCGGCTCAGTGCAAGCTTGAAGCATTTTTTTTTCGTAATTTTTATACGCGCTCACTTAAAGCAATCACGCGATGAGGCAATACGCGAATACGGAAGCTGAACATCGGACGCTAATGTCTATGATCCCGTGAGGTGCTTATGTCTTATTGCACTTCAAAGAAGCCGGTGCACGTGTCAGAAGAGAAGAAGAGACACGGAGCGGCGCCACGCATTGATTGAGGCGATCGTCCTATGCGAGAGCAATAAAAACATTATCAGCTTAGGGCTTCGGTATAAGAGATGTAACCTACTATGTAACGTAGATAGTCATTACGGAGGCCGCTACTGTACGCTGTGTTCGAACGCAGATCTTGGTTCACGTGACCTCCCGGTCTTATCTGTATGAGAACTCGTTGACCCGTGGATGTCTTCCTGGTGGCCAAACTGGCGTTGCTGATACGTTTTAGTGATGCCGCTGGTATTGCCATCCAGTATATAAGCACAATGTAACAGATA
Source organism: Rhipicephalus sanguineus (assembly GCF_013339695.2). Classification (NCBI taxonomy): domain Eukaryota; kingdom Metazoa; phylum Arthropoda; class Arachnida; order Ixodida; family Ixodidae; genus Rhipicephalus; species Rhipicephalus sanguineus. The sequence goes on from NC_051185.1 coordinate 57,173,004, forward strand.
GTGCGCGCGAAGCAATCGAATGGTAGAACTCTTCGTCCCGCAAATGTAATCATAATCTATTAAGGCTGCTTGTCGAACGTAACTATGTCGTAGTGAGACGTGCGCTAATCGCTGTTTATGAGAAAGCAAGGTACGTTAACGTAATGCTTTGCGACATGGAGTCCTGATTTCGAGACGCGACATTCTTTTGCCAATTCTCCGCACTACTGACAAGGCGGAGTCCACTAACACTCAGCCAATGGGGAATATATAGGGGTGTGCGAATATTCCGAAATTTCGAATAACGAATCGAATGGCGTTGTATTCGATTCGGTGCTCGTATAGAATAGCGCATATTCGAATCACTGAATATCTTTCGAATACTTTTCGAATAATCAGCGCCACCTGAAAAAAACCCAGAAGAACAGCATGTCGGAACAGGGAAGGATATTTTTTTCATTTTAAACGGTAAGCATTTCGTGGCGAACCCAAGAAACCCAAGCGAATCTATCTATCTATCTATCTATCTATCTATCTATCTATCTATCTATCTATCTATCTATCTATCTATCTATCTATCTATCTATCTATCTATCTATCTATCTATCTATCTATCTATCTATCTATCTATCTATCTATCTATCTATCTATCTATCTATCTATCTATCTATCTATCTATCTATCTATCACTACTTTGCGACGGCAACAATTGTGCAAGACGAGTAGCCGGCGCCGCACATTGACCCCAACCTTTCCTATGTAGACTGTTTTACGGATCGGTTTAGGTGCAGCCATTAGGCTTTAGATTTAGGCAACAGCCTTGCCGTTTTGTATCTTCAACAACTAAACCAACAGTGTTTTGGTAGACGCATACTCATGAAAACGGTTCGGTTGGTGCTTTCGACGTGTCATGACCTTACTAATTTACGTCGCGATATACAAAAAATAAGAAAACATTTGTTTAACTGCCCGAGATGGCGGCGCCCATGTGTCTTGTGTAAAATCGTCTATGCATGAAATCAAACAATAGAAAGCTCATCAAATTACTGTATTTTATTATGAAAAAATCCTCGAGCACCCACCCCTGTTTCCATCTTCCACTTCCTGCCGTTTTTTTTTTGTATTTTCTTATGAACGTCCACTTAAAGATTTTCGCAGTGAGTCAAATGTATGCTCAAAAACCGAATTTTGTACAATGGTTCAGCAAGAGCGTTGTTACCGCAAGAATCCACGAAGACGTTGGAAGCCAGTGGAAGCAAGTATAGAGTGCATCACTGTCTTACGCCAATTTAGCCGTCAGGCTCAGACCGCATGCTACGCGAATACGGAAGCTCAGCATCGGACGGTAATGTCCATGATCCCCGTGAGATGCTTGCGACTGAGTGCACTTCAAAGAAGCCGGCGCACATGTCAGAAAAGAAAAAGGATACACGGAGTGACGCGTGCATTGATTGCGGCGTGATTCCTGTACTAACGCCATGGAAACATTATCAGATTAAGACTTGGGTATAAGAAATGTACTGTGTAACTTAGATGGGGTACCCCGTGTACAAACACGGGGTACAACAACGGCCTCAGTCACGACCATCTTGGATGGCGTGACCTCTCGGTCTGCTATTTCTCGGAGTTTGCTGACCCGGGAATGTCTTCCTGGTGGCCGAATTGGCGTTGCTGACGCGTCTGTAGTGATGCGGCTGGTATAAATAATGCCATCCAGTGCGCGCAATGTAACGGATAACGTGCGCCAAGCAATTGGATGGTGTAACTGTTCGCCTCTAGTATGTAATCATCGTCGAGGTCGCTTTTCGAACGTCACTACGCAGTGGTGAGACGTGCTATCCGCTGTTTGTAAGAGAACATGCAACATTAACGGCACGACAAGCAGGCGGCACACAGATAAGTCACTTCCAAGCGCCCACGTGAACGTGTCATGTTCTTGTGCTTTTCTTCTTTTTCATTTTTGCATTGAACCGCACCAAAGAACCCGTCCACAAGGTTTTTACGAAAAAAAGTAACAGTTTTGCCGTGAGGGCGAAGCAGTGAATGTCACAGCGACAAATGGGAAAGTAATACCATGTAAGGCTAGAAGCTAACTCACTTAGCATCCGCCCTGGCGTAATTCGAACGAAACGCTGTTGTTAGGAAACGCGGCCGCTGCGGCGAGCGAGGCGACCTTCTTGCTGTCTATGGCTTCAACGCAGAGTTTGTGATAGAGAACACAACGCCTACAAAGGTATGAGCTGTCGGTCGATTGCCCCTAAAGATGCGGCGCGCGCCACGGCGGGCGACCACGCCCGGCTGGTCAAAGTACGCATTGTCTGCCGGAGACACGCGGCCTCCCCTGCAGCACCCCTCCAAGCACCCCTCCACGCGCCTTTTGCGCGATGGAGACGGCCGGCTAGTTTCATATCTGCTTGATCCGCGTTTGACGGCAGCGCTCGCGCGCTTTCACTCGCACATAGAACATGCGACGCGCGGGGCTATGTTAGCGATTTGGACTTTATATGCAGCATGACGACGACGTCGACGGCAATAACGTGCCTTGAGTGTCCATATAGTTGCGCATTAAAAGAGGCTCTGCAATCTAAATCATTTCACAGTACAGCACCCAACTTCACTCGGCAGCGCTATAGATGGCACGAAAACTCACAGGGTCCCTTATACAAACGCCTAAGACGACTCGAAGGCGAAAGCCATCTTATTCTTCTCAGTCGATGCGTTGATCCCCCCACGCCCCCCTCCGAAAGCTTTCTGCACCTAACGTGGTTTTGCACTGCCTCCAGGGTCAGAGGCATTGCCAATTTTTGCAATAATTTTCATTATTTTTTCCTTTATTTCTTTCTACTTGAGGCCTATTGCCGCACATTCTTGGCTCATACTCGCATATCCATATCGTTAATCGCGACGTAACTGACAAGCATGTCACATTACTGGTGTCACGGCCTATCAGTCATTAGCCGCTATGTAAATCCGGGATGCTTCTCCCCATAGTGCGAAATGCTAACGTTGCTATAGACAACTGTGAGGGTTAAGCTGCTACTTTAAGTTATCCTGAATGTGTATACGGGGACTCTGCTAAGGAAATGGCAGCCTCTGGTGTTTCTTTTCTAGGTTAATCCTGACACTTATAGTCGGCTACGTTTGAAACTATTCCAGGCTAAACTTATGCTCTGATATCATATATCTATCATGAGCCTTAACTACAGCCACTTTTTTTTCGCGGATGTTTTACCTAGACCGGAGGTCGGTAAGTTAGGCGGAAGTGCTGCGCAAAAAACAACAGTTGCGCTCGGTACTACAAAATGAAAGGCTGGAGGTGAAATTATGTCGCGAAAATGAAGCCACACTTCCAACATCTTACCATAGGCACAATAAGACGTCAGCGAAGAAAAAATTCCAATCCTCTTACACGTCCTATGGGTTTAAAACGGCTAATTGTACCGGACAGATGAAGCTCAACGTGTCACTTTGCGTCAGTGGTCTCATCAAGAAGCTTCATACTCTTGGCAAATTTTATTAGAAATTACCTAATCAAAAAATTAGCGCAGCTCGCACTAAGTCGCGCAAGAGTGGATCACAGAAGTGCTCGTGGGACCAATCCGGATTTATTATGTCCGTCGGGAACAGCGATCTTTTATTTTATAATTAACTTACGTTAGCACAACAAAACACTTTATCCTCGACGTGGCATCACACAAAAAAAGCTGTGTGTTTGAGGTAAAGTACGGCTAACTGCTGGCTTCTTTTCCTTTAAGAAGAAAAAGTTGTGAGAGCTTCCACTTCTGGATTTTTTTTTTTTTTAGAAATCCTCCTTGGGGACAGCCTACCACTTTCCCATTGTAGAGTGTTTTCTAAGTCGTTTTCTTTTTTTGGAAAACCATTCCAAGGCGCCTTTTAGCAGCGAAGCTATCTTATACGGCTGCCAACAGCCGACACACAGAAGAATACTTAGTGCTCTAAAAATTGTTCACCTTTATTCAAAACAGTCGAAGTCGAATCGCACTCTGTGACAGCCCGCAGTTATGCATGCTCTACATGCGAGCTTATTAGTTGTCCTCTCTTTCCTTCTTCCTTTCTCTGTTCTTTTCATACCCTTCGCCCCCCCCCCCCTTCGCGTGGAGTAGCGAACCGGATAGTAGAACACAACTTTCTAACGCGAAAGTCTTTCTTGGCGATGTTGGCTAAAGGGCGCACCCAGAAGGCGTCCGCAGAAGCCGTGTACGGAAAGCGCATGGCTCTCTCTCTAGCTCTCTGTCTGTCTGTCTCTCTCTCTCTTTGTAGTTTCAAGTTGAGCTGGCAACCTTTTCAAGGCATTTCCCTGCCCAAAAAGGGCCCAAACCCGTGGACGTAACCGCCACAATGGTGACGTCAGAATGGCCCAGAATGGTGACGTCATGGAGCCCATGCACCGCAAGCAGGCATGTGTTGTCGCTGCCACGAGTCCTGCGCAGGTCAAGAGTATGGACGCGGAAGAGATCCAATCGTTTCTCGCATCCGAACGCTGCATCACACACGGACTGGATATATGGCCTGTCTATCGGTCGCCCATTGTCTCTCGGCAATTTGCGCCGGGTAGCGCCTTCGTGCCAATTCAACCCCTTCCTGCGGGATGGCCGTCCACCCCGTTCCGCGACCAAGCCCAATGCCTCGCCGACGCCACGGCCGAAACAAACAGATACACTCCATTGCCGCGCAAGTGCCTCACGATTATCTATCAAAGCCCACCACCATCGCTAAAGGGTGACCCTCTGCGCGCGTCGTTACACTCAGCCCGAACAAGGCACGGCTAAACTGCTCGGCAGCAACGGCAGAGGACAGAGCACATGGTGGGCAGTGTAACAAGAGATCGTTCAGGGCCCGATCGTAGAGAGTGCGTATACTACAACATAGCCGACGAAGACGATGAGATGGCCGCGCCTGATTGGCGTAATGGTGTCGGAACTGCATGCTCCCTTCGCGCGACCTCCACGACCGCTCCACGCTACACGCTCGGGTCCGCGGAACTCCTCCCATCGGGCGGATCGCGCACCCGAAAAACGTGACGGACCGTCGCCTGTGATACGCAAAGCCTTAACCTTTTCTTCATTTTCGACTATTCTGCCGTTTTTGTTTTCTTCAACTTCGTTTGTTCCTCCTCCTATGTAGGGGTGGCCCGTATGTGGGCCGATCGTGGCCTTCTGTGCTCGGTCCGGCACGTCGGTCACTTCGGTAAGACGTGTATAGAGGGAAATCTAAGCAGTGTTCTTGCGATCCACCCCGTACTCTTCTTTCCCTCCCTCTTTCTCTCTCATATCTCTAGTACGCTGTACAGTGTATATTTACATCGTGCCGACGGCGATCGGGCGCCGCTTATTACACGGACCGCACGCTGGGAAGCGTTCGCCTACTACTGCTGGCGGCGTAATTGAGCATCGCATATTACGCGTGTGTTTACGAGCGTGTTTTTTGTGGGGTTCCGTACTGCGCAGCGTGCAAGCCATACACTGCGGAATGGGGATGTGCGCGTCACGTGTGTGGCTTGTTGTACATTTATGTGGGTGGGCTTTTCTTTTTTTCAAGGGGTTCGGGATGGAGGGTCTGTAATAGAACACCGTCGCTCACGACCGGGCATAACAACATATCAGGAGTGGCATGGCTTGAAGATGAGGCGTATACGCATGCCCGTATTCCTCTGCTTCCTATGTCTATGTCTTCGTTCAGCCATTTGTTTGTTTGTTTGTTTGTTTGTTTGTTTGTTTGTTTGTTTGTTTGTTTGTTTGTTTGTTTGTTTGTTTGTTTGTTTGTTTGTTCTTGCTCGTACGGCAGAAGCGGCTTTATAACGCGAGATCAAAAGGGGTGTTCCCTGCCCATATCACGACATAGCGATGAAGAGTCGATGATCAGTAGCAGTTGCACGGCTCGATCCGAATGCAAATGCTGCACACATACTCGATTGCACAGACAAATGCGCGCGTCACGCGCGGCAATCGTAGTGACAAACGATCGCCCGTATATCGAGTGGCAAGGGTCCGTTCCCATCGCAGTGAGGTTTCGCGCTTTCCAGAGCGACTGCATGCACCGCACATTGGTATTGATTGCTAGACTGATTCCCTCATTCTCTCGCCGTTATAAATGCGCAATGAATAGCAATGTGCAGCGACAATTTGTACAAAAAGGAAACAAGTGCTCCTTAATGCAGCAACTTAAACATTAATTCCACAACGAATAGTAATTTTATCTCTCTTTTTTTTTTTCATCATCAACGGGAAGTCATCTGCAAAACTAAGTTGTCGTTCACAGTTTCGAGTTAGTAACCATTACTTTCGATCTCGGGCATGCAATGTTTTACGCTTACTGTCAGGTGGGCAGAAGATTCTTATGCCATATGCCATGTAGCGCGTGCATGTTGCGTGCCATAGTTATTTTTTTCTGCCGAATAGGCATAAGATATTGTACCCAGCACTTAAACAGCGTTGCTGAGAACGTGCTTCCATAGATTATAGATCGTATCACTTAAGAACCACCGTGTAGCAAAAAAATAGCCTATCAAGCTTATGGGGAAGAATTTATTTATCTGCGACTAATAATTGTGTGACAGTTGCTGATGCCCTTATTTGTTCATGCAGGCAATTCAGTGATTATCCCTCACGTTCCGTGTAAGCAACATTCATGTTCCTCTTTTTCTGTATTTTTCTTAAAATTATTTATGAATACACGATGCAGGCATCTGCATTTTAACCCCGTCAATGATTACATTTAACTGTATCGAAAGCATATTAGCGTCAACGTTTAATAGATTACGGGGAGATGCATCAGAGGGCCGCACCATGTAGCGGCTTATGATATATGATTGATTGATTGATTGATTGATTGATTGATTGATTGATTGATTGATTGGCTAACTGACTGATTCATCGATTAACTGATCGACCGACCGACCAGTCGATTGATTGATTGCATAATTGATTCACTGAGTGACTGTCTGACCAACCGATTGACTGATTGATTGATTTGTAGCAGCATCGCCGCTGATGACGAAGAGAACGGCGGCCGGCCTGAGAAACAAGGCGTGTTCCACACGTCATATATTGATGAAAAAATTAATTGAATGAACAAATAATAGACTGGCTGAGTGAATGCCTGACCAACCGACTGATTGATTGATTTGGATTGATTACTCAGTCGATTGGTCATTGAACAGCAGAAACCATCTGCGGACCTCGTGCTCAACATCACCGTGCCATATGTTGATCCACCGCAGCGCGTGGCTTTCTGTTTGCTTTCGCTGTGACCACTGAGGGCATACAATGATGAAAAGCGAGTTCTCGCAACGAGACGAGCAAGGAGGAAGCGAGCGACCGTCCCAGAAAACTGCAAGTGGCCGTGCCGACTGCGCTGTCAGCGCTCTTTCTTTCGCCGACCTCCAGTCCTTTGTTGTACTCAGGGCTTCCGTTGTCTTTGTCATCGTCCCGCTTAAGCTGAATGCGCTTCGAATTGATTCACACGAGCTGGTCGACGCAGAACTCGATATTTTTTCGCGAACAATGGCCGCAAAACTGCTATGGCACGTCTCAATCCGAACCCGACGGGCGATTGCGTTGCTTGCCACAATGCAGTCACTGCCTGGTGCTGCGCAATTTCTTTGAGTGAAAACACAGCGGAGAAATGGTCCTGGCTTCTTCGCGGTAACGTGGAACTTAATCTATTCAGTGACTTTGAAATGGACGTCTATGGATGACTTCTTTTTTACACTTTCGAAACCGAAAGCTGACTTCCCTTCTCAATAAAGTGACTTGTGGGCGAGTTGGTTTCATTCTTACGACCCTTCTCAAGGCGAGAAATGGATGCTTCTGTAGGCACTGTATTATGTAGAAGATCTCGTTGCACTTCCATTCCCATTCTTTGCTATATATATATATATTCAATGCGATCGACAGCTGCCTTGTAATACAACTGCTTAAAAGGCGATGGCGTCATATGGCAAGGTAACGTACCTCCCGGTTTTTTAAGGGGCATTTTTTAGCGAGCCATAGTTGCTTTGACCGTTTTTATCTATCTATCTATCTATCTATCTATCTATCTATCTATCTATCTATCTATCTATCTATCTATCTATCTATCTATCTATCTATCTATCTATCTATCTATCTATCTATCTATCTATCTATCTATCTATCTATTTATCTATCTATCTATCTATCTATCTATCTATCTATCTATCTATCTATCTATCTATCTATCTATCTATCTATCTATCTATCTATCTATCTATCTATCTATCTATCTATCTATCTATCTATCTATCTATCTATCTATCTATCTATCTATCTATCTATCTATCTATCTACAGTGAAACCTCGGTGATACGAATCTCACGGGACCACCAAAAATATTCGTATCATCCGAAATTCGTATCACCAGAAAGCATGGAAAATTAGCATGCGACAAAAGAAAGCTGGCATACATTTTCATTTATTGTTTTTCAAAGAGAACGTCAGGAAGAACCCTGAATGATTGTCAATCAAGTTTTTAGATGTCGGCAATTATACCAGCACACCTAAATATACGGTGCGTACACGCGTATTTAATTAATGAACCAAGTGCGTTGTGGCCCGCGACAGCAGTAGCCCCTTCCAAATTTTAGTATGCTTTTTTGCATCACACCAAAGTACTGCAGCGAAAGTAAGAAAAGAAAAACTTTGACGCGATGAATCAAGGCCACAAGATTACAGAACCACGGTCCTGTGTTATGATTTTGTTATTGCGGAGGTGTTGGGGATGTTTTTTGGGAGATTTACAGCCGTTCCCGCACAAGTGCAACCTCAACGGTCGCGCATGTTGACGTTGTGAGGCCTGACTCCTTCGCCAAGACCGTCCTCGCCTTCTTTCGGTCCTCGTCCACCTTTCATAGGATGTCTGATGCACGAGGCAGGCACGTGTAAACATGGTACAGAGACACGGCCGCTAACAGAGACATCAGCTCGTGTCGACGCGTTAAAAAAAAGCATGACGCTAATGTCCTCTGTAATATAAACGCGAAGGCACACGGAGGCACATAAGAGCCTCAAAGATTCGCGCACACATGTCGGAGGCCGTGACGCGTCTCTGAAGGTTTATTGTGACCGTAAGAAAAGTGTTTTTCTTACACCGTGATTCTGGCGATTTGGCGGTGCGGCGTGCATGCCCACGCTTGCGTTCCCGCGCTCGCACGTGCTTGCCACGTCCTCCGCGACAGCGCGGACAGCACCTCTTCGTACCTGGGCGGTAGCGTACGTTCGTATCAAACGTCGCTGGGTGAAAATCGGTTCGAAGCAACCGTACTCCATTACATTGCAGGCCAATGGGCCTTGGCCGGGACCAACGAAAAATTCGTATCATCCCGAAATTCGTATGAGCTGTGATCGTATCACCGAGGTTTCACTGCATCTATCTATCTATCTATCTATCTATCTATCTATCTATCTATCTATCTATCTATCTATCTATCTATCTATCTATCTATCTATCTATCTATCTATCTATCTATCTATCTATCTATCTATCTATCTATCTATCTATCTATCTATCTATCTGGCCGCTTCAGTCTTGGCGCCCTCGTGGTCTTTGCATATCCAAAATTGGCACATAACTGCGTGATGAAAATGATTCACAGATCATGACACGAATTTCCCTGTCGCTTACGTCGTGGAATCCTTTCGTCGTGTCACCTGTGGCACATACCCGCCCACCGCGGCCCGCGGTATGCGGTGGTATTCTCGAGATATCTCCAGCGCTCTCGAGATATTTTGAGAGACTCAATACTGCATGCATTTTTGTAACTGTTCGCCAGGCTGGGCACACGGGCAGAAACGCTGCCCGCAGATGCGCGGATGCGTCCGATTCGCGGAGGCGAAACCACACGATATCTCTTAAAGGGCTCACCCGTTAATAACACAACCTAATAATGTAAGTATGATGTCTTACGCGTCAAAACCGCGACATGATTATGAGGCACAATGTAGAATAATTTTGACAGCCTGGCATTCCTTAACGCGATCCTGTATCTCAGCACATGCTTGTCCTTGCTTTTCACCCCCAATCGGAATGCGGCTGTGGTGGCCGGGGTTACCATCATCGAGGTTACCAGCGCGACGCAACAGCAAACCTGACAACCCCGTTCAGGAGTGTTCAAAAATCCTTAAAACACGGGGTTGTCGCTGACGCCAACGTTTTGACAAGTCGTCCTGTCTTCCTTCAAGGCAACCTTGAAGAAGAAAAGTCCAGGAATTTTCATCTCCTCAAGATTCCAAGCCCCCTTTGAACTTCTATCTTTCAAAGTGTGTACGACGGAGCGCGGGCACTGTTGGAACACTACCGATGCTGTATCATGAATGGTCTGAAGATCGAGTCAATCAAAAAGCGAGCGCGAACAGCGTACGAAGCGAGCGTGCGTTATGTAGGCTCGCCGCGCCGGACGTCGAATTGTGTGCGTGTCGTGACGTCATCAGGGCCTATCGCCAGGGGGCGCGACCATAATCTCCTTTGGGCTGTGCTAAATACTCGTGCCCGCCAAAAAATGCACTGCTGAGGCTGTGACGTCAGGTTTTGCATTCTCGTGCCACATCCCAGAAAGGGAATGTTCCTTCTCTCCTGCGAAAAGGCCTATTTGATGCGCACAGCTCCAGCACATTGCACATGCTACACAGCTCCTCAGCCGCTTGAGCCACCCAGCCTCTTGGCTAGAGGACTAACGCACCAAGCGAGCAAGTGAAGCCCATCCATGAAGCAAGCAACCTGGATGCATATGAACTCCACCGGAGCGCGCGTGTGTGTAGCTTTTATCCCGATGTAGCTTCGGCCTGCTGTAGAACCATTATGAAGCTTTATTATGTTCGGTCTTATTGCACTACATGCACACACACACTCCTCCCATCGCCCTGCCATCGATGACAATCAACCGGAGGAAGAAACTGTGACAATGGCTCTGGTGACATGTAGACGTATTTGCGAAGCTTATATGTTAGCTCGGTCTTGACGACTTTTGTCTAGGTTCTCACTTTTGCAAAAAAAAAAAAAATATAACCCGCAGTGATTTTGATGGTTCCACGTGGAACAGAACAAAGCAGAACAGAACAGAACAGATGGGATTCTACGCAGAACAGAAAAGTTTTTGATCATCCTTGTGAGCATATCTGAGAACATTTGTAATCTTTTAAAGCGAAGATTACCGTGCCTCACTTATCCGTTCGTGAGCTCCGAAAACGAACTGCAGGAAAGCCAGCTGACAGGATGCTGTCACCCGTTTTCAACTTCTATATAGCTTTCACAAAAATGTTTTGGGGATGTTTTATATATTATTCTCTGCTGTAACTCACGCTCCAACCCCCCCACCCCTCCACCCTCCACCTCGCTTGACCGTCCTCCGGAAATGCCCACGACATAAAAATAAACTTCTAGCCACAGCATGCCCAATCGGCAAACTCTCATGAAACCACTCTACGGTGGGCCACATTGAAAAGGCGAATCCTGCGGCGAAATCTACCTGTCGAAGCGAAAGGGAAAGAAAAATCATCGGCCCATCCACTCCGTGAAGATGGTAGGAGAGCGAAGCTGCGTTATTTGTGAAAGGGAAATTGCAACAACCCGTTCGTAGCTCCAATTCACAAGGAAATCCCTACGGATTTCGCAAAAAGACAGTTTCTTAGTAGTCGAAAAATTAGCCCTGTTCCGGGGATCGAACCCAAAACTAGCGCCTAGAGTTGTCGATTAATTCGCCCTCGCGCTGCCGATTGCTATAGTTTTCTCGTTAGCACAATTGATAGAGCGACCGCTCCGGAAAGGCGTTGGTCCCGGGTTAGACCTCCGACCAGGACGAATTTTTCTTCAACTATATAAGAACCTTCCTTTCTGAGAAATCCGCATGGATTTCCTTGTGGCTTCGTGCTACGAAAGAGTGGTTGTCAATTGCCCTTTCTTAACCATTCCACCACCTTGCGGAATTCCGCTGAACTCATTTGCAATATGCTGTCTTAGTTATAACGAGTCTTATACTAAAGTCGGAGTCGCCGGCTCTCCGCTAGCTCTTGGCCTCCGCTTCGCGAGCTCGCAGCGCTGCACCTTCAGCATGACGACGTCGTTTCAATTCACGGTCGAGTTCGCACCGACGTTCCTCGTGAGTAGCTTGCCCCTCGGCGTAGAGGACAACACGAGGTCTACCATCTCGAATCAGGCGAAGTCTGGTCTGTGACTAGAAGAATAAAAAAAAGTTGAAGTTGAAGCTGAGTTTAAGTCTCTACGCGCGAGTCTGTACGATTGGCTAGCGAGATCACGTGATGTCGTCAATCCACAGCTATATTTGAAATGCGCGCGCTTACAGTTCATTGGTCAAAGCAACATCACGTGAACTGCCAGCTCGGCCAATGGCGTTTCAGCTGCCGCCTATTACTACTACTACTACTACTACTACTACTACTACTACTACTACTACTACTACTACTATTGCTACTACTACTACTACTACTACTACTACTACTACTACTACTACTACTATTACTATTGCTACTACTACTACTACTACTACCATTACTATTGCTACTACTACTACTACTATTACTATTGCTATTACTACTACTACTCTAATACTACTACTACTATTACTATTACTATTGCTACTACTACTACTACTACTACTACTACTACTACTACTACTACTACTACTACTACTACTACTACTACTACTACTACTACTACGGCACAGACAGCTTCGCAGCAAAAGGATACATGCCCGACTGCAGCTTATTTCCCAGAGTAAGCAAAGTGTCATCTGCTTCGAGCCGCGCCTTTTTGCGCCAGCGTTAGCAAAGAATATACACAAACGTCTCATCCGCACGCAGGGGGATGCCGACCCACCCAGGTGATGCTTCTTTTCCCAAGGCTTCCGCATAACACGAGCGAACTGCGGCGCGATTGTGGAAAAGAACCAGTTTTCGCATGAGCGGGACACATCAGCGGCGTACACACACGCGGCTTTCAGAGACGGCTCGTGTCTCTCCTCTCTGCACTCAATGGCCACTCTGCCACTGCTCGCTTTCACCTTTCCTTCTTCCCGACCCAGAAATACCGTATTCACCGCGGAAGCGTAGAAAGAAAACAAAAATCACATGCTAGACAAATACTGTCTTCACCGCGGAAGCGTAGAAAAAAGAAGAAGAAAAAATCCCGGGGTAGTGCTTGCCGCATTCCGGGTTCTATACGTTTTGATTGAGAAGATACTGCGCGGGCCCCTCAGTCTCCCTTTGATTGCCTGGCGCACGTCGCATTCGCATGTCCTCGGACGGTGTGTGTGTCGAAGCAAGAAATGCCGAAGATTCGATAGTGTGCGTCCATTGGCTTCCGCCGTGTAGTGTTCTCTTGCTGAGACTGAGGTCGCAAGTTCGATTCCCGACAGCGGTGGTCTCCTTTCACTGGGGCAAGAATGCGCGGACCATTTAGTGGGATAAGACTTTGGTGAGCGTTGCAGATCTCCAGGCGAGCAACTGAGTCTTGTATGTGGACCCAGGGTAATTAAATATCGCTCGGGTTTTGCGTGCCAAAACCGCGATAGGCCTTGAGGCACGCCGTAGTGGAGGGCTCCGGAAATTTCGACCATCCGGTGTTTTTTTTTAATCTGCACTGACATCGCACAGTACACGGGCTTCTGGCATTTCGCCTCCGCTGAAATGCGACCGCCGCGAACGGGATCAAACCTGCGACTTTCAGGTCGGCAGTTGAGCATCGTAACCACTGCACCACTGCGGCGGACTGGACCCAAGGTGGTGTTTATGTACATGAAAGATGAATCCGCCACCTGTCCAACTGTATACAAAGCACGAAGGTACAAAAGGAAACCCAACCACGCTTCTCGGAAAGAAAGCCTCGTATATTTCAAGCAAAGCTCGTCCTGGAATGGGAATCGACCCCAGGACCAACAAATTCCTGGCACGATCGCTGTACACGCAGTCTACACTATACTCGGGTACAAGTCAAGAGGAAAGTGGCTTTTCGCCGTCATATTTAAGGACTCCCCTCCAGCCAATGGCGTCACCGAGTCATCCTGAGTTCGCGGCCGACCGCTCTGCGCCTACAGACAACGCTTGGACCCAACTTTTTATGCGTCCGCGCCGTAAAGTTGTTCCTCTGGAAGCCTTTATTTTGAGCTAAGATGAAGTTTTAGTTCGATGTCTGTTATCTCCCCGTTTTAATACAACACATGAAAAAGTTTATTGGTCAGCTGGAGTAGTGAATTACAGCTTTATTGCTGCAACCACACTGACATCTTTTGTGTAAGTCAGCGCCTGCACGGAAACAGGCCTCATCGCGCCCGGGAAGCAATAATCAAAAGATTTACGAAGCGGTCACCCATTGAGAGATTCTAAACCAGACAGCCATCATTTTTGCGGGCGCAACAAGCGGGAACCACCCGCTAACGTCGTGCGCTATGCACAACCGTAATATTAACGAATGGCGTATTCGATGGGAAATAAGCAAGCAGTTATCGCCACCTATCGCCGTGACTGGTGTGACAACAGGCGTGAGAAGCAACGCACACCGACGACGCAGGAGGGACAAAACGGCAGAACGCGCAACGCTTCACGCTCAAGACAAAACACCCGCAGAGGATGATGACGACCGCTTCGTATGACACAGAGTATTAAAGCGCCGATCAGCGGTGCAAATATTCCACTGCGTGCATCGGCGGCTGTTTCCAGGCAGCGCCGAGCGCTTATAAGTATACGCAGCAAACGAAGCACCACCGCGTTCGTCGTTACCGAACACTGCCCACAACACACAACAAGGCTTTTTGTGGCATTCAAATTGGGATACGAATGAATGGCACTAATGTCAGCTTGCGAGAGCGAGATCTCACCGGGGGCGTAGCCAGAAAGCAAAACTGAAAATTTTCGAGGGGGGGGGGGTTGAACCCCCTAACCCCCGCCCCCCTTGGCTACGCCCCTGGATCTCACTGACGACGCCGACGGATTGAGCGGAGGCGGCCATTTTGGTTGAGGTCCGTCAGCGCTCAGGAACACGCTTTTAGATGTGAAGCATCTTATAGCGGAGTTCGATTCGGTGGTGGTGGTGGTGTGCGGCGTGACCACCCTTACTGCACATTTGCAACCCTCTCCCATCCCCTCCCCTTTCCCCTTTCCACTTCCCCTCTCCCCCTCACCACTCTCCCTCTGAAACGCGGGCTTTACATGAAAAAACACTGCTTCGCATCGCCTCATGACCCCCTTTAGCGGGAGATGGTGTGATTTTTTTATTCCTCTCGTGAGCGCGGTGCGAAGGTGGTCGGCCGCGAGGTCGCGATGACACAGCGACGCCATTTGCTGGAGGGTGGTCCTTTGACGGCGAAGAGCCGCTTTTTTCTTGACTTGTACCCGAGCGTGGTCAGAAAATAATGGCAGATGAGAGAATCACGTAGAATGCTTCGAGCGCTCGGCTCGGAGCATAGGGATACGTGTTACGGCAAATCAATGCCCGTATTTAGAAAATATTTTGCCCTAAATACTCTCTACCATTGGTCCTTTCCGTTTGCTAATGATATGTCTTGCATTACCATTTGCTAAGCTTTTAGCATAGGGGTTAATTTGTGAATACGGGCCCAATTCTACTGTATTCGCTCACTTAGTTGTTTGCAGCGACGGTCATCTGTGTCACGTATTATTCTTTTTTTTTTCTCTTTTCAAGAATACGAGTGAATCCCTGTGAGGATTTCGCTGATGTTCTGGAAAGGAAAAAAGGAGGTGTTATTCAACCAAGACTTACTGAACGAAAACATACAGCCCACGAAGTGTACCTCTCGCGATGCTAATACATTATCCCCAAGTCAAGTAAGCAAAGAAACTGCTGAACGAGTATCATAAAGGGAAGGCGATAACGCTTAAATTGATATAGGAGCTGCCCACCGCCGGGAACAAGGACGACAATCATTAGATAAAGATGGTCGACCGGGTGAACCTGACAGGAAGAACCAGGCGTTGTCCTTGAGTGAGAAAACCACCCGCCAAGGACAGAAAAGGATGAGGAGCTAGCCTGCTTTTTAAGCGAATCTTCCATAACTCGCAGATTCCGGCGTCGTGCGCGAAAAGCCCGGCGATGGTGAATTTACAGAAGTACGGCCCTAGAAGGCGCGCCGCTGACGTGCGTATTTGTATGCGTTAAGATATAAGCCCCGCAAACACTACTACACATCACCAGAGCCATTGTCACAGTTTCTTCCTCCGGTTGATTGTCATCGATGGCAGGGCGATGGGAGGAGTGTGTGTGTGCGCATGTAGTGCAATAAGACCGAACATAACAAAGCTTAATAATGGTTCCACTGCAGGCCAAAGCTACACCGGGATAAAGACTACACACACGCGCACTCCGGTGGAGTTCATATGAGTCCAGGTTGTTGTCTTCATGGATGGACTCGGGCTTCACTTGTTCGCTTAGTGCGTGTTGGTCCTCCGGCCACGAGGCCGGGTGGCTCAAGCGGCTGAGGAGAAACGCTCAAGCTTTGCGCGTTACAAGGCCGGCTGTCCCTGTAGGGGTGGTTGGCTGTGTGCGCGGATGGTCGGACGGAGTTAACGCACTAATACTTTACAGAGCCGCTTTTGTCCGAAAGCGGTTTATGTTTGGGGACAATACCTGTGGGCTCTATAACTTAGCTTCTGTTGTTTTTTGGGCTTGTCGGCAGTCAGCCATCTGCATAAAGGCAATCTGATCTTTTATCGAGGTGACTTGTCATTTCACGTTGCCGCGTTTCAGTGTTGCCTGGATACGAAGGCATGACCGTCGTTGTTGCCTGCAGCAACTCAAGCGTTGAGCTGCCAAGCACGTGGGTGACGGTCAAATTCCCAGTGTGGAGGAAGGAAACAGTCAGGAGGGAGCATTGCGGAATGTTAAGCAAACACACACGCAGAGCTTCGCTCTGCGTGTGCCCTAGAGTTGCACAGCTCGCACAGAAACAACGTGGTTTCGATATCTAACGCGTGTTGATAATCGCAGTGGGGAATACAATGTAGACGTATTGCTGTGCAAAGTTATCTTAGAAGTTTGAGAGTCACATCTCCTATGCAATGAACACCCCCTTACCTCAGATCGGAAGCACACGCCACTAGAGAACAGCAGTTCGGCTTTGCGAAGCGATGCGCCTCGTCCAGATCACGTGGGAACACCACGCGATCTTGCTAGTTAATGAAATACCCTCGTGCGCTTAAAGCTTCGCTGTCCCACGGTTTTCATAACGCGAAACTGGCTGAACTTTTCTTTATTTTCTTTCTCTTTTTTTCATGCAGGCCTTCTTCTCTCCTGTGTCGGCGCCGCGTAGCTGTCCTCGACACTGGCGATGCGCTGCCGGCTACTGCTCGCCGCTTTCGCGACGCTCTGGCTGGCCTCCCTGTTCAACCCTGATGCGGCCAGTGCGGGTCACGTGTTCTCCTCCGTGGCGCACATGAACGACCTGGCGTCCCTGGAGCGCAGACTCGTCTACAAGGTCGGCGACTTCCTGCACCGCATGGAAACCAAGCTGGGATACCTGCGCAGGTGAGAGGCATCTCAGCGCATATACTAGTACCTTGCGAATCGCGCTCGCGTTTAGTTATGGCATTAAATATCGGCTTGTCCCTATACAGTGCTCTGGCTCGGGACTGCAGTCATGCCGGTAACCTGCCCTTTATTCGAGACGAATAAATGAGAGAGGCGTTGTCACCGAAACTCTTTGTCTAAATGATCGTTCACACTTGCGGCTAGCACGGGTCGCCGCGACCGTTTGCGACTTAAGACCAAGGAGTCACCGGATGCGACTGATGTTCACACTTTAGTTCGTCACAATCTAAGAATAAATACTAGCTCCACCCACAGCCATCACTTTCCGACTTGGAATTTGCATAGACCTTCCGTCCAATCACATTTGCTTATTTCCGTGACTTTAAGCACTTCTCCAGAGTTTGAGATTGTTAGTTTCCACACAGACATATATATGTTCGTGTCGCTGGATGTAAGTCAAAAACTTCAACGGGCTGATAAATTTGATCAGATGATTCTGACATCAGTGCTAAGCCAAGGTGCACATTTTAGGTAAGGACGACGATTCTATAGGCGATTTTACGTAAGACATATGGGCGCCGACATATTTGGCTATTAACCTAATGTTTTCTTTATTTTGCATCTTGTGAAGTGAATTGATCAGCTCAGCAAACGTCGAAAGCACCAAACCTACTGATTTTCGTCTGTAATCGTCTACCGTAGCAGTGGTCGTTTAGTTGTTAAAGATACAAGGCGGCATGGTCAACAGCCCGATATGGCGGCACCGAAACCCGTCCGTAAAATAGTCTATAGTTCCTGGATGCACCCAGCGCCTCTAGCGGTGGGGGTTGGAAAGACTAAGCTTGAGCCGCTGTTCGTTTTGGCGAACGCACCGCACTAGTGTTTCCCTGAAGCTCTTTCTCCGTCGTTGACCTTGGCTTCATGCAACGAAGCGTTTTCCGTGTTTATACCGAGATGAGTAGTGCTGTCGCTCTAAAACGTAACGCTTTCGCTCTGGCGAAGAAAATCTGCCAAACACCGATCGGGCTCGCCACGTGGTTTCCCGCCGCTTAGCCGGAGAACCGAGAGGATTTCTAGTGAGTTCTGCCGCTTTCGCTTGCTTCGTGCCCTAGCGTTATAGCGCCTGAAATATTCTGGGCATTATACTAGTGTGACTGGAGCCTAATACAACTTCCGAAGGAGATTATGCGTGTAGTTTTTTTTTTTTTTTTTAAGGCGAAAGCCTAGTAATGATACCTGGGGTTTTACGTGCGAAAACCGCGATATTATTACGAGGTACGCCGTAGTGGAGGGCTCCGGAAATTTTGACCATCTGATGTTCTTTAACGTGCACTGACATCACAAAGTACACGGGCCTCTAGGATTTCGCCTCCATCGATATGCGACCGCCGAGGCTGGTATCGAACTCGCGACCTTCGGGTCAGCTGCCGAGCATCGTAACCGCTACACCACCGCGGCGGATAGGCGAAAATCTTAGCTCCCGATGTGGCAAAGTCGCGCTGTAAGGCACAGAAAATAGCTCGTCAGCGCATTAGCTGCACTATCCACTTTCGTCTTTGCGGCGTTCACGTGAGTAAAAAATAATTCAAAGGCGATTGAATTTTGCGAAGGTGGTGGTTCAGCCAAGGTGGTATAATGGTTGCTGGAGTGCTTACAAAACGCAAATGCGTTGCTGGGAAACATTTTTCCAGGAGCAATGTGAGCTGTCTTATATCAAAATATGAAGGCCTACGACCTTGTTTATAATATTATTAAGGCTAAAGCCTTAGATGACTCATGAAAAGCGAAAACTGGCCGTGGTTGGTGCAGGCGTCAACACGAGTGATGCAAAAAATCATCACGTGATGACGTCACCACACGTCGCACATAACGTGACGTCACATGATGACGTGATGAAATGACATCGTGGCTTGGTCAAGGGTGGGCCGATCACGGAGGCAGTGCAATACCATGTGAGGTGCAGAAAGCTTGTAATGCGTCTCATCCTGAAGGTACTGCAAAACCACGTTAGGTGGTTTTGCGGCGCATATGCCTTTTCGCAGATGACTGTGTCATTTATCGAACCATAACATCTTCCTCCGATCATGAGGCCCTTCAAGGTGACGTAGACCTCGTTTGCAGTTGATGTACATAGAAAGTTGGGATAGTTGGGACGCATGCATGATCGATGCAGCGCTAACGACGAAGACGAACTATGTGCACTCTGTGTTCCGTTCGTATTCGTCTTTAGCGCTGCATCAATCGTGTGTACTAAGTGGTTAATGAGCTTGAACACTTCAAAATGTAAAAAAATGTCCGTTTCCCGAAAAAACTCGATTTTCGCTTTTTCATACAAAATTAACAATAGCGAAGTATCACGATCTACCTCATACAAATATCTAGGGGTCATTATTGACTCTAAACTTTCATGGTCCTCCCACATAACTTCCATCTGTTTCAAGTCATCCAAAACACTAGGTTACTTGAGTCTAAATCTCCATTACTCCACACTGAGCGTCCGCAAACTAGCCTATTTAACATTTGTACGTCCACAGTTGGAATATGCCTCACCAGTTTGGTCACCTCATCCACTCTATTTAGCACAGATGATCGAAGCCATTCAAAATAGAGCAGCCCGCTTCATCACTCAGAACTACCAACTTCATAGCAGTGTATCACAAATTAAACGCGAGATCGGTTTACAGCCACTGGATATCCGCCGCAAGACAGCCCTTCTTGTGTTGTTTCACAAGTATACATTCGTTGCAGAAATCCATCTCCTTTCCCTCTACACACACCGGATCGCATGTCTTCACGCTTGCAAATAAGCGCAGCTTTATGCGTATTTTTGGCAAAACAAGCGCATTCAACCTATCTGATTTGCCACAAGCAATCTCACTGTGGAATGATCTTCCGGACGTGAGAGTTTCAGCCACTAAGAACAACGCGTTCTGCGAGCAACTACTCTCTCACTGCACCTAGTATCATTTCATAGACATTTACATTTATACGCACTTAACTGGTGACTGTAATTCCTTTGTAATCAATGCTTTATTACTGCTAATAGTGTCGCTGTTAGGTTGCATTCAATTTGTATAGTTCAACTGTATACGTTCTCATTTTTCTTTCTTTTCTCTGTATGGCCCCCTTACCTATATGCTCTAAGGAGAGCCTGTAAGGTATGTTAAATAAATAAATAAATAAATAAATAAATAAATAAATAAATAAATAAATAAATAAATAAATAAAACTCTTTCGAAAGGATCGGGGGGGGGGGGCGAAGATCAATATAACGACTGAGAAGAAAAAGAACAAGATGGTTTCCGCCTTCGAGTCGTCTTTGGCGAATGCACAAAGGACCCCGTGAGTTTTTATGCCGAAGTTTCGATCAGAACCTGCCCTCTCTCAGGACAATAGGCAGTTTTAGAATAGTGTACGCTTTTAGAAACGCCCGCTATTTCCGTCACTTCACGGGGGCCCGCAAGAGGATATCGTGCCAGGCATGCGCAGTGGCGACAAACGCTAACGCGAAGCTTTGCGTACGTTATTCTAAAACTGCCTAACAGCGAGTTTTAGTACTGCGTGCGCAGCGTGCGTAACGCAGAGTTGCCAGATGCTACCGAGCTAACAAGCAAAAAATCATCACAAAAGAAGCCCCCCAAAAAAGCGACGCGGCTTTAGCGAAGCCCAGGAGAAGCGGAAATTAAATGAATTTTGTCATTCTTAGAAATAATTTTAGTTATAATAAAAAAACGTCACTCAAGTACGAAGGGGAGTTGAAAAAAATAACTTTATTTTTTACAGCGAGAATACGCGCGAAGTTATCACCGATGGACACATGGCAACACATTCCACAAGACACTTCTTCACTTCATATACAACACCGGCCTAACGGTGCACATTTAAAACAAATATACACAACAGTTATTATGCCTTAAGGGCAAGTCTATGTCGCAAATAAAAAAAAAAACTGTGAAGGAAAGCACTTATTTACTTTTTAACGTTGTCCCCAGAGTTGTCTCCGTTCGTTTGCCAGTACATGATTAACGTTAGTTGTTGATTAGCCCCAACTACTTTTGACTTCAACACTCAACTACACTCGGTAATCGACAAACGCGCTATTGGTGAACGTGATGATCACTAAAATAACTATATTTGCTGGGGAAATGCAAATAAGCCCCCCCCCCCCCAAAAAAAAAAAGAAAAAACGCTACAAGCGACTAGAAAACTCTACAAGCAACTCTACGAAAAAAGAAGCCCAAATCCGCTTATTATAAGCGGAACTGGCACCTCTGGCGTAACGGCATTCCGTACGTAAGAACGCTTTGTTTCGCATAGAACGCGTGCGCGGAAGTTGTGCGCACGCGCTCTATGCGAAACGCAGCGTTCTTACCCTACGCAACGGCGTTGTTCTTGCCAAGCCATAAGCGCGTTGAACTGGCCGCCTTCACAATATTACTTCGCGCGTTATTTTATCTCAGGTATTTTGCTTAAATAACGGACGCTGTATACATAACTACGTTTCCAAACGCTTTTCGCGTTTCGTGCATGCCAATATTTCCTACGGGAAACTTCGTTGCTAATTCGTCGGTGGCGAGAACACGTTCGGAGGTTGCAAGATAGCAGCCTTTCTGCGTTCTATAGAACCTGCAACGTCCAGGAACACATTCCAAGAAGTTACTTACCGTACGCAACCTAGGAGTTTTAAGGGAGAGATTGCTGCACTCCCGTGGAAGCGTATACCTTTTAAATGTACCTCTTTTAAAAAAATCACAGCATATCTAGCATATCCACGGGGTGCATGATGATGAGTGAGGCGAAACTCCGGAGGAAATCATCGGTAGACCGTGAAACTTTTCCGTGAAATTCGCCCGGTACATCATATAGAGAGTGTGAAACACCGCGTATACATTAAACATCAAACTTTTATTGTACTGTTGGTTTGCGTAGTCCCTTCATTATCACCGCTTTGTGATCGGTGAAATGCAGGGAAAGTGTCCGCTCCCGAGCGAAAGAGAAAGCGCGCCCAGAGCGAGCGCCTTGTCTGCCTCCATCCGGCGACTCCGAGCGCAGAGAAAGCGCGCCAAGAGCGAGCACCTTTTAGATCGTAGGCATACAATGACATGCGCCATTCGCATTATACAAGCGCCATCTGTCATCTTTAAACAGCAACTCTAAGAAATACATGAAACGCCATATAGGGAGCAATTCATTAAACTAGAGCTGGCTACATACATACATACATACATACTACTACTACTACTACTACTACTACTACTACTACTACTACTACTACTACTACTACTACTACTACTACTACTACTACTACAGAGGAGGGAACGACCCACACCCTAAGGAACTTCGCCCCTAAAAGGCCACAGCCCGAGATGCCTCATCATTAGGGCTCCGTGTTTTCGGTGTTTATATTTCTTGAAAATCAGCGGGTGTTTATCGGAGTTTATATTTCTGGCGGAAATTCGGCGTTTATCGGAGTTTATTTCTCGTAAATCCCCATTTCTCCGAAATTCGGAGTTTTGCATTATTCTCAAGACCCCCAAATTTTAGATCAATTCATATCTGGATACTAAAACACCAAACACACGAAGCACAGTTTATTTTTTTCTAGAAGGTTTGAATGTACAAAAACATATATGCACATGCGAGATACTTGGACACAACACATCTGTATTTGTGCGTATAACAACCTTAGTTTAAAGCTTATTGTAAAACACGCAAGCATACTTTGCGAGGTTGCTGTCAGTGATCGAAGCGCGCTCCTTTCGATTGACGACTCTCAGCTTTGAAATTGCTCTTTTAACGTTAGCGCTAGAAACAGGAAGCGCCAGAAGACGCAATGCGCAGCCAGAAAGCACTGGCCACTGGACATTGTAAAGTCTCCAAAACGATAGGGGTTCAACAGTGTTACATATTTCATAGCACTGATAGATAGTTCGCAATATCACTCAGGAGCTGGCCCATGTCGTGACTTTCAAGGAGCCCTAATTGAAAAATAGGCGCATAGGTTTGCAACGCGCAGGGCAGCTCATGCTTCACATTTGGATTCACGATTTGAACACAGTACCAAAACGATTCTTTGGTGTACTGGAGTTGACCGCACAGGTTCCTCTCAGATGTTTATCTCCACTTTTCGGCGACAGCAGCGTAGTATGCGTGAGTGTCTGCGACAGTCGTTAAGCGGTCAGTCTCGTCAAAGTAGTCCAACAGACTTGTGACATCTGATGCGAAGACCTCGGTTGGATCACGCCATTGACTGATGAATGCGTGCAAACGAACCCCCAGAATGGGATAAACTTTGTGTACCAGTGTACTCTCTGCCTCAAGTTATTTAATGATTGAGAGCACGGCACACAAATTGACCTTCAGAAACCTCATCTTAAGAGCAAGTCGTGCACAGCTTCAGGCGATGAAATAAGACTCTTGAGCTTCTCACACTTCGTTCCCTTTGATTCGTCGCTTTTCAAGAAAGACAAAATGGCGCGCCAGTAGTCCGAAATCTTCTAGAGCTTCACAAAAAAAGAACCACCTCTACGGACATACGGTTTTCACCGACTTGATGGTCATGCCCATGGCCAAGCACACAAGACCAAACTTACGGCGCAGCTCCCGCGATGACTTCAACAGGGCAGGAAAGTGCACAACAAAATCATGAACTACGTAAATGAGCTCGTCCTGATTCCATCCTCCTGAGCTTCGTTGAGTAGGTGGCACGGATCTTTGAAGTGAAGCGCCTTTTATTCGGGGTTGGAGAGTTGCAAGTTTTTGTGAAGCGTCTGCATGTAGGAAGCTGAGTCGGAGCACAATACAGCTACGCGCGGTAAACTTTAAATCGGTCAAACCAGGAGATATGTATCAGTGAGCGCTTAGAACTTGCCCTTTCGATAAAGAACGGAACCAGGTTATATTGGCCCTTGAAATCGGAGTTTATTGGATAAATCCGAATTGTAAATAATTTTACCGGCGAATGTTTATAGGATTTGTTCGGATAAAACCGAAAACACGGAGCCCTACTCATCATGCACGAAAAATGACCGTCGGCGTCGTCAACAGAACGACGCAAAAAGTCACGTGATCAGAGATGTCGTCATCATGACACCACAGATCACCAAAATTTGTGACCTCATCACTTGACATCCACGCTTGATCAATGGTGGGCCGGCGCCGTATAGGCAGTGCAAAACTTTTTCGAGGTGCAGAAGGCTTAAGCAAAGTAGCGATGCGGGCCATTTGGTAGAGTTTCATCGTAAAACAGCGCACACACGCACGAAGACGAAAAACAAGATAAGAAAGAACCGACAGCACGAGCGCTGACTATCAACTGAAATTTTAGATGCGAAGCAGCTTATGGCGGAGTTCAATCCGGTGGTGTGCGGCGTGACCACCCTTACTGCGCATGCGCAAACCCTCTCTACATACCTCCTCTCCGCTCGTCCTCTCCACTACCCCTCTCCCCGTATATTAAAAGGCTCGCGTTAGGTCGTACACATGCTCAGTCACTACGCCGGCTGCGCCGGTGTCATGAGTTCCAACGTCAACGTCGGCGCCAGTTGCAGTAGTAACTTAACGCCTGCCGAGATCGCGGAGCAGTGCAAGGCTCGACGCGCCGAAGCGCAACGTAAACGTTGGCAAGCGGACCCTGAGCTCCGGGCTAGGGAAGCCCAGCGCAAACGGCAACGTCGGCGGGAAACTGCTACGGATGAAACGCGGGCTCGACATGCCGAAACGCTGCTTCGCATCGCCTCATGGTCCCCTTTAGCGGGAGATGGTGTAATTTTATTTTTTATTCAACTATATGTTATTCCACCCCTCCCATTGAAGCCTTCTGCACCTCACGAGGTTTCGCACTACCGCTGGGGATCGCACCACCTTTCACCGAGCGACGACATCATGTGGTGGCGTGATCTAGTGACGTCATGGTGACGTAAGAGCGATACGTCACCGTTCCCTCTCCACACGACTCTCGCTCGGAGTTCGCGCGGGTCTTTGTACCACTCCATTCGCCTGCCGTGTTTCGCTCAAGGTCGTCCCGTAACGAGACAGTGAAGGACTTCGCCTTAAAGGTATTTCTTATACCCAAGGAGGTTTCGAAAATTCAGGAGCCCATCCCCGATTGCGGAAATGCGAGCAAGCGAAGCTTGGCGTGGGCATGCCTGATGCACTGCTTCTCTTTCTTTCTTTCTTTCTTTCTTTCTTTCTTTCTTTCTTTCTTTCTTTCTTTCTTTCTTTCTTTCTTTCTTTCTTTCTTTCTTTCTTTCTTTCTTTCTTATAGGTAGCGGCCGCTCTCGGAACGCTGTTTTCGGGCCGAATGGCATGACGTCTTTCATGTTGTTTCCAGCGTTTGTCAGCCCAACGAAAGGACCTTCACGCGATCATGGAAACGCGGGTTAAGAATTCGATTTTCTCGAAGTCGGAATTTCCCTAAAATGTGCAATTCCTGATACCGACCTTACGCTTTTTCCAGCAGATCACTTTTAGTCCGCCAACAAGAAATATTTCAATGAAGCGCCCATAGCAAGTGTACTGCTTCCCCACCCTCCTTTTTTTTAGCAGCGAAGCTGTTTATCAAATCGTTCCTTGTGAGTCGATCCAGAAAACTATCATCATCATAAACAGGTATGTGCCACAGAAGTTGGGTAAATCCCACTATTCACCACTGGTCCAATATAAAAGAAGAAGGCAACAGTTAGCCCGACAAATGGCTGCGAAGCGACGGCGGCGAGCTGAAGACGCCGAGTACGTAACAGCGAGAGAATACTAGGGAATGGAAAAGGCAGCAGCGGCTGCGAGAAGACCCTGAAGCGATGGAAGGCCTACGACAACGACGACGTGCCCGTAGCTCTATGAGAGGTGCGAACGTTTGGTTTCAGAGCGAGTTTCCGTCTCTGGAGATTGCACAACCGTGTGGCATCTGTGACTGTCCTTGGTTTTGTCTGTGGTTGAAGTCGAACCTCTCTACTCTGAGAATCAACGTAGAAGCAACCTAGTATCGCCTAGCCAAAGCCTGGCAACAACCTAGAAGCAACCTATAACCTGTATCACCTAGCTAAGGCCTATAAACAATTTAGAAGCAACCAGATTACTCTTCAGAACCGTCCAGTTTCGCTGTTTCAAGCCCATGCGCGGCTTATTGAAAGCTTCGCCTTTTTTTAACACGAAAGTGTTTTATGCCGGGATCCACCACGGCTCCACGGACGTATTTCCGTCACGGATATGACGTTGTAAAATATAACGACTAACAGATGGCAAAGAAAAAAAAAACTACAGGAAGAAGTTCCTTCACCGGGAGTCGAACTTACGACCCCTCGCTCCGCAGCGCGCGGCGCGAAACGATTAGGCCACAGACGGCACGTTCTTCGCCATGCTAACGGCGAGCTATTTATATACACCATTTGCCGATGGCGGTACTCCGAGATCGGTGGTACATCAGCGTGTTTTCGTCATCACTATCGGGATCGCGCGAAGGGCTCGAAGAGCGCGCTTTAAAGGGGTCATGAAGCACCCCTTGGGCTGATTGAAAAAACACATCCTGCGGAAAGCTGACACGGCTATGAACTGCTCTGCCAAATATTACAGTCGTGCGCGCCGCGTAATGGCCACAAGCGGAGCGCGAAGTTGCCGTTTCCCCAGGCACCCTCTTTTCAAACAGAGGCCGGTTCTCACTCTCGTCGGTGGGCGGGGCGTCTGTCCGCTGTACGTCGCAAGAGACATAGCATGCTTATTGGCCGATAGCCGACGTAAATTGAGAGCGGCGTTCGGATCAGATGCGCTTCTTGCCGCGGGGTGCCGCCACTTGCCGGCGCCGCACTCCTCAGTACACGGTAGCCGCACTCGCGCAAGCGAATCACAGCGGGAGAGCGATCGCGTTTCATGACGCGCGCTGGCGTAACTTCTTTCCCTCATGCCATCCCTCCCTGTCTAGCTTCCAGTGCGCTCGTCGGCACGAGAAAAGAGAGAAAGCGCTGGGAGCGTGCGCCAAACCCCCGTAACTCCGCTGATTCTTGACGGATTCGAGAAATTTTTGTGGCAATCGATTCGGGAGGCAGTACACTCCGATACTGAGGCCATTAGATCATTACTTGGAAAAGTGGTTCATGACGCATTTAAAAGATCGACACCCCATGCGTCGCGATCAGTGCGTGCCTCTACAGGGTGGTGTCGGTTTGTACGTCTCGTGCTGTTATCGCAAGTTTGCGTTGAGAGCACGAAGGTGACTTCGCTCACTGCAGCGGCCGCTTTTGCGAAAGGAGCGCGCTGCTCACAGAAAAAATAAGTTACAACTGTGACAGTTCTCGCTCTTGCTATGTATGTTCGTTCCGTGTGTCCTTTCTGCTTGAGCAGCGCGTTGCAAGTTTCGAGCTGCTTGCCGTTCTTCGCGTGACATTACAATTTGTTGCTATGGCATTCATTCCTTCGCCGTTGGGGCGAAAGAATGCCCAACAAACGCTCAATTACGTCTGTGAAGACACGTTTCACTTTCGTGTAATACCGATTCCTATGACAGAGGGATCAGCCATGTCTTTTTTGCATCGTCGGTAGAATGCATTCGTTTGCTTCAGTTCTGTCCACATTGGGCAAGCATATGCGCGTGACCTAATGTTCAAGGCACTTGCTTTCGGACTAAGGGGACGCGGATTCAAATCGCAGCCCCCCGGAAAGAAAATTTACTTGGTTTTGTTTATCTGTTACCTTAGTTCGCGCCAGCTGTGTGTTAGGAGGGTTTCTTGGAACACCATCACCAGCTACACAGGTCATTCAATACAAGCTTCGATTGAAAAAAAAATTTGGGGAGGGGCGAAGCATGTAGGAAAGGGTGTTTCAGCTTCACTGACGTGAAACCTGTGGAGGGGTGAAGCATGCAGTGTGCGCCGGTGTTTCCCACAGCAAAATCACTGCTACTGGGCAATGAGAGACAGAAGAGAGATTAGACACGGAGACCCGCAGTCCGCTTTTAGTTAACGTGCACGCTGCGAATTTTTATTGTTCAACTACGCACAAGAGAAATCTCCCACCGGCGCCACATTGCAGCTCAATATCCAGTGCCTATATATACGTGGTGGCCGGTGAACGGTTGTCCAGCGCGAGCAGTCGGTTTTTAGGGGCGAAGCTCCTTATGCCGTGGGTCTGTCCATCCACCGTTTGTTTGTTTGTAGTAGCCACCTCTAGTTCGTGAGAAGCGCGCGTTCTGGTATGCAGTAGAAGAAGAAGACGACGTTGACGAGTGAGACTCTCGTGCGTGTTCGCCTGTGTGACGTTCTTTCTTCTTTACTACGTTTCGTGTTTTCAACGACGCCCGAAGACAACATTTCAGAAGTAACGCGCCATGAGGCTCCCTCTCGGCGCGCTTCCTCTTTCGCTCGGAGTCGCCGGATGGAAGACAAGGCTACAGAGACCCACCCACGAGATAGCCGTTAACTTTGCGGTGGTCGAACGTCTTGGCAAAAGATTGCCGCTCTCTTATGTTTTCTTTACTTGTTGTTGCCTTCTGTAGTTTCCCGCCTACCATGTAAGCCTAGCTGGTTTTATGTCAAGCTTGTAGACGATGTGGAACGGGACCCCATACTTACTGTGGTGGACGTTCTCTGTCTTACCGAGACGTGGAACGCCAAAAGACGGTATATCAAAGGATACGTTCCACGTCGTGTGCGTCGATGATGCAGAGCGTCCTGCAGGTGGTGTGGCCGTATACATCAAACAAACAGAAAAGGCACAAGATCTGAAACTACTACCAACGACACAGAGCCACAACGGTGAATATGCTGCCATCGATTTTGATGGATGCATCATCATGACCATGTACCTTGCACCCAATTTGTCGACTGGGAATATCAAGACATTCATTGACACGGCCATTGTGTAATTATGACAAGTACATGAATAGACCATTTGTGTTGGTGAGCCTGAATATCGATATTACCGAAAAGAACAATGAGTGGTTAATACAACTATGGCAGCCAAATATGCTCTCACGTGCACGTCCTTTGATCATATGAAACCAACGACCATCCGAGGGACGCGTATAGACCTGGTATTTTCAAATTTCCAATTGCAACCCGCACAGGAACCGCTATCCCTTCATTTCACGGACCATAAAGCCGTGATAATGAAGGGACAACGCAAGCCAAGCATCATCTAATTAAGAAAAATAAAAGTTTGATGTTTGTAATATACACACAGTGTTCCCACTCTTTGTATGATGATTGATGGGGCGTTACACACAACATTCACGGTTTACCGATGATATCCTCCGGAGCTTCGCCCCACTCATCATCATTCACCACGTGGATATGCTGTGATTTTTTTTTCAGTCAAGAAACTCGCTAGGAGACTCTGCCTGCGTCGGCGTTGTCTCTCGCTGGTGAGGGCGCGTTCTCGTTCCTTTTGAGCTGGTAGTTCAGCGTTCATCGCAGAAAGAGCGTTTCCATAGTCAACGCGCGCCGTTCGCTCTCTCTCGCCACACGGCGAGGGCTGAGGCGGTGGCGCCCTCTCTTGCGCTCAAGCAAATGGACCGTCCCGACAGCAGACGACGACGCACGATGCACGCCGACACCCTGAGGTGCTTCGGCCCTAGGAGAACTTTTTTTAAACCCTCCTTGATTATGGCAACGTTTCTACCACAACCCCGTCTTCCACAGGACGTCTCGATCAAGGCCGGGATCTTGCCAAAGCCATCAATGCACTGAAGTAGCCACCTTTTAAACACAGTGTCACTTAGCTTTTGTTTTGTTTGTTTGTTTTTTCTTTTTTCTAGAGCATTCTGTTTAAAAAGCGCAAGCTGTATATGATTACGTTTTTTTAATTCGTTCCCACGTTTTGTGCAAGCCGATGTTTTCTGTAGAATAATCGTTCGCAAATTCATCGCAGGCCGTAACGCCTTCGGAGGTTGGATCGAATGATACCTGTTGCGCGCCAGACGAGAATTCGCAAACCTCCAGAAATTTGAGTGACCTAGGCGTCTTCCGCTGCTCTATGCATATTTAGGAACAGATTTCCCATAATATGGCGCTTACCATAAGTCGTCAAACATGTTTCCAAACGCACGCTCCGACAACACTA
>NC_051185.1:57203661-57226161 GCF_013339695.2 Rhipicephalus sanguineus
AAAACAACAACAACACGGGGACATTACGTGAATTCAGCCTTGAGACCGTCCCCCTTTCCCGTGAGGATGCAAGCCGAATGGAGGGAAAACAGGCGGGAGCCGGGCCTCAACGAGGGGACCGCACACAACGCCCTTCACTTTGTTATAGCTTACGAATGCAAACGTAAGTACCGTGCAACCACCAGCACAAACACGTGCATTGAACGTACACAAATGAAACGACGGGAAATTTAGCAAACACGTTATTGTGACGGCTAGTGTTTAGCCGAAAAGAAAGTTTAGCCAACAAAAGTCAGCGAGTCGGCAACGCTAGCAACGCGCAAAATGCCCGTCGACACTAGCGGTATTGCTTTCAGTAGCTTAAATGCACACTTGATTTAACTTTTGTTGTAGGATTAAGTTATACGCGCATGAATGGATGATTTCAATCTTAAAAACGTGCATAGCTTCGCTCCCATAACAGTCACTAATACGGATAAGGGCGTCTTTCGTTAGGTGCCCTTAAAATGTCCTAAGGTGGGTCTTTGAAAGGTCGCTTTACCTTTTCTTTCACTTTACCTGAAGTTCTCCTACGAAAGGCCGCCTTTAGGCGTAAGGAAAGAAATGTTTGTGATTACGAGTGGGAGCTGCAAGTATAACCACTAGCAGCTCGCGATTGACGACTATGAAGTCTAAGCAACAGTTCGAAATAAGGCAACAATTTCGCGCAGTCGTGCGTTCACATTATTCCAATATTAAGATTTCCCACGGCGCATATGTCATCAAAAAGTTATGTTGGAGTAACGTGTGCCCTTCGCGCGACGGGCACGTGACGGCACTGGTGAAACAGTGAGAGCGCCCAAGGCGCAACGCGAAGCGGCAGACATATGCTGTTTTACCCATGCATTTACAGCGGACACAATTCTTCATAACTTACTTCTGGCAGCTGTGCCACAATTTCCTAATGCATGTTGCACGAACGATGTGATTTCGTGCATTAAGAAACGGCACAAAAATACATCGCACAGCACATTTGCACTGCGTACTACGTGCACCCGTGGGCACGGAGATGAAAACGTTTCCGTGTATTTTGAACCACGTATACAACACGCGAAAAATGCAATCACGGTTAGTTATCTTTTGTATTGTGTTCCGCGCGATGAAGCAAAACGCATTGAGCTGTACCAAGCGAGAAGCAATGAACCAAATGGTTCAGAGCAGACTCGCTTTTGTATTAATAAATGAAGTTAAGGCTGAAGGTAAACATTCATTAAGCTGCGGATGTAAATACATGACAAAATGTTCGTGAATGCATGATGTGCATTTTCACATCGCAGTCAAAGACTGACCTCCCTTGAACAACTTCACTAACTATTCCGCTAGATCTGCATAAATTGCTGTAAATTTCAATGACAGATTGATGAGACAAATATATAAGATCGCGCATTTCCTTCTTGCAGCGTTAGCACTCGCGTTTGAGCTATTTGTAGCAACGTACACACGATTTTTCTGTTCATATGTCGATACCGAAACTGAAACTGAGGTGGTGGTGGCGTGGTGGCGCTTGTGTCGCCAACATCGCCCTGTCGCTTTTTTTTTTCTTTCCAAAATGGCGGCGTCCTGCATTTCGTGTGTGCGTCGTAGTGTCGAGTTTTGTTCATGCGGTCGACCTTTACTGCGTTACCTCGCATTGTGTGGTGTGTTGCGGTTACTGACGTAAGCGCAAGTTCTTCACTGAGTATGATCCGCGGCACCGTGCAAATAGTCACCAGATGCCGGCCGTGCGACTCCGTTCTCTGCGACTCCTTTGTTCGGTGTGATCGAGGGACGTGATTCTTAGCTTTGGAGACCCTCTTTACACCGTGCCCTCTTCAACGTTTCCACACATCAGTGAGTAGCAGCACCGCAATCTTTACTCGACGGCACGCTCCGTGGGCCTAGAAAATGCCTTGACGTTCGAGCACTTCGGGAGCTATACCGGCGGACAGCCGGATGCGGGTAGCTTGGCCGTTCCTTGCTCTGCGCATCGCTTGAAAACCGGCGGTCATCCTGCAGTGCACGCTGCCAGCGTGCTTTCTTGCCAGAGGTGAGTGATTTTGAATGTTACGCTTCGTACGTTGTCAGTCGTTCTTATTGTAGTATGCGTTGTCGCTGAAGGAAATCGCATAACTTGTTGGTACCACATATCGTTGTTGTGTGCATGGTGCTTGCGCACGACGTTTGTCCAAGAGCGTAGTCAGTAGTTTATAAAGTTTTGGTAATTAGCTCGTGCGCACGCACTGCGCCATGTTAAAATTTGCTGAAAGGAGACATTTTTCTCAGACACACCATCGTCATGTGTTTTATGCGTGCAGTTTACACTTGTCAACTTACTGGGGTAAAGCAAAGAAATCGAAGCTTGATTTATTTCTTTCTTTTGAACGAACTCTAAAGGAATGATCTCCAGCCACCGTGTTGAGCCATGAGCCGTGTATCAGTACAGTGGGAGAAAGAAAGTGTATGTAGGGATATTTTCTTTAGGCGTGCATTTTGTGCGTCCTTAAGTAACGTGACCGTCAAAAGCGTTTAGGTTAGCACTCTTGGACATTGTTTGTCGTCTTTTAAGCAATAGCTAAGGTGGATTTGGTAAAGCAATTTTGCAGCATGACACTGTATTTAGTTTAGTCAGTTTGACCCATTTTTATGCGTGTTGACCTAATTTGGTAAGGCGTACTCTCATCTGAATTGCTATTGCTTTCGGCACTGTATGTGCGTTCGTGCATTGCAGTTACCTGTGACAGTGGTATTACGTGCAAAATTCGTGAGCACGGGGTGTTGCTGGCACCCCGTGTTCATGCATTTTTCATCTCTTCCAGCTCCCATCTTACCCTCAACTTCTGCCTTTATTGGATTGGTTATTGTTTCCTAACTTCTGCAGCTGTATAGCTTGTGGTAAGCACTCATCACTGTGTATGTGTGCTAGTGCGTTTATGTAAAACCATTCATACGCTATTCGCGCTCTACTGGTGGAGCGATAGGTGGACTGCAGTTTTCCATGACGCTGGTAAGTATCATAAAGCACCACTTAAACAGTGCTGTAATCGTACCCACGAACTAGAGCTCAGGCTCTGTTACGGCACCATAAATCTTATTTGCTAAAGTATGCTAAATTGCGTAAAGTATGCTATAAATGTGGTTGCACATTGTGTATGTTGCTAAGGGCACAAACAAGCCACCCTGCATCTAAGGTAGATAATATGGCACTCACATGGCTTGTTTCGTTGAACGTGCAACGTGGCATAGACCAGGAATGAAGCGCCGTGTCATCCAATTCTTCCCTCACCTATGCCGCGCTACACATTCAGCTGAATATGATAACGTAGCAACTCGCCCAACTTCCTGTGTTAATCCACTGACATGGCACAGTGAAACACTGGCATGCGGAGCTTTGTTGGATGTAAAAAGACATGTAGACCACAGAAATTCTGCAAAAACTCGGCAATTTTCATCAAGCACAAAGTGTATTTCTCATAAATTATGTTGAAGGCAGCAAAGCACATGCTGTTGACATTCATTCAGTAGAATTCATGGGAAAGTGTATTGAGCAATAATCACATGTACGATGAGGCTTTAAAAATTTCAGGTAACATTTATTCACATTTTCTTAGATGGGTAATTGTGGAATGCCCATTATAGCATGTGGCTGACAAGGATGGTGTTATTAGTGAAATATATTGACCTCCCTCATGTTATTTTCTGTCTAACACATAAGCTAATCAGTGCATAATGTGTTAGTTCCATGATGAACGAAGTTAAAAATATCCCTGTATTTGTCAGTCCCACTTATTATTCAGTGTATGGTTTGCGTGAGACCATGCCTGCTTGGCATAACCTCTGAGTTGACTGGTAACAGCCTTATTACACAACTTTCTCTCAAAGCCTGTCCTACCAGATTTCTTTGGCAACAAACCAGACCAAATTCTTGGCAATGCTTTAACAAAGAAATTGTTGCAGCCACCTCCCCTGCTGGTGATGACCATATGCAGCCAATGCTGATGTGAACCCGAGGGATTAACAAATGCAGGTAGGTCACAGCTCTGCTGTAAACAATTTTGACATTATTGTCACAGATCAAACTTGCGATTTATGTGTGACTACTCACATGTGGTGAGGTTCAATAAGTTTCATCTGCTACGCGCGAACATAGGAGCATGTAGGAGTGCTAATGTGGAGTAGGAATCTTCTATAATACATAGGACATATGTGCCACACATCAACATCAAATTTAAAATGCATTTAGATCTGAAGCAGCTCAATACTAAAGTGTGTCGTTTCATTTCTAGGTCTAGTTTAATCTATAACAACAACAACCTATATCAGGCACCAAAACAGCCAAATTTGTCAAGTCTAGAAACCGGTTACATTGTTGTGTTGCTGTTCCGTGTATTCCTGTGTATCAAGGATTATTCCTGTTTCCATTTGCATGTTCAGTAATGGCACCGCCCGTAATTCCTGCACTGATTCAAGGAAATAGGGCCACATTCAGGAAATTTGGCTTTCATGTATACAACCTTGTACAGCAAAGAGATTTGTGTGTTATTGCTAGAGGGTCATAATGAAGATAGCACAGAATACCACACACAAATACACACCATGCAGGGGCTAGCCAGAAAATTTGTTAATAGTAGCGGCCTTGCTATACTTCATGTTTTTGTGCATGTGTTCGTATGTGTGTGTGCGTTTATATGAACATGCAGCATTTCAAAATTTTGAGGGAGCTTGAAATCCCTCCTCCAGTTATGACAATCACGCCATGACTTGTGATGTTTTGTGTGCAATATTTCGTTCTTTTTTGCTGTTTTCATTTCAACATGTGTGAATGTTCCTGGAGCACCATTTTGAAGCTTTCCTACATATTCAAAGTTAGATGGTGTTCTCATGGCGCTCTCTTTTTATAATGCTACAGCACTTTTGGGCATACAGAAGCACAATTACACACACTATGACCCTTGTAACATTTTCCTTCTCATTGTGAACCAGTAGGCCTGCAATCAATCCTTGCTTTTGTTGTTGCATTGAACGTTACACATGCTCTGAACATTCTCTCCTAGAGTTGAATTTTCGTGGTACTTTGGCGACACCTCATGCCAGCGAGAGATACCCGTGGCATAAATGCATTTGTTGCAGATAGGCACACAAAAGCAATGCTTCCTGAGGCGTACAGTGCCTATCCATACTTTGTACACACATCTTCAAAGCCATATGATTTGGTCACAAATGCCACGTGGAACACGACAAAGAGATTCCTCCTATTGTGATCTCCCTGGTACCAGTGAGTGGCACCATGGTGAATGTTACCATACTATGAACTTCTTTAGCGTCGAAATTCGATCAAGGATGGAGATACCCTGTTAGAATCTATACCAGCCAGGCTAAACTTTTTTTAATGCATTGAGGGACACGTGCAAGGGATGCGGATTTGTTGAGTTTGACATCCCAGAAATTAACAGTAGCACATTTGTTCTTATAAAATGGTATTTTCGGTGGCCTCGAACCAAGCATTGGTGAGAAAACACATTCCACAAATACACAGCAGCAATGCACAGCAGGGTGATTCCACGAGAGATCAAACATGCCTGTCCGGTCGATATTTTTGTTTTGCCTGGGTTTTTTGTGTTATGTGGGCACACTCAAAGTGCAGTGAACCGAAAATTTTATTTCCAAGAAACGCTCCCAGCGTGGCAAAAAAATACTTGAAGGTGGCGGTGCGGGCCTCTTGTTTTTGCTCACGGCAATGTTTTCGGATTTCACGGCAGAATTTAACGCGAACTATGAATGACGTGTTGAAAATTTTTTTTCCTGGTTTTAAAATGCAATACTGTGAATTATATCCATGCATTTTTCATCCCGTTCTCAAAAGGAAGAAAATGTGAAAAAAATGGCAAACATGGTCGAAAAAAAAAAAAGTGTGCTAAGCTTGAGGCACCTTGGCGCCTTTCCTATTTCAAACAGAAATTTCAAAACAGTGTAAATATAGAAAAGAACCTTTGCAACATTTATACGGAAGATCATTTTCCTACGGGCAATGCAAAAAAAGAAAAAAATAGTTAAAGAAGCGAGTTTTTTCAAAAATAAAAAATCCGGTCTGAATTTTGACGGCAATTTTTTATTGAAGAGCGCTTCTGTCAATGAACACACGGTTTAATATCATATGACCTCATTTGCTTTGTTCACGAGATATAACGGTCCAAAATGACCCTTGCTGTGTGTGGTCACTTTAGTGCGACTGATGTTTATCAGCTTGCATTGTGCGTAAATCTCAGTTTTAATTATTCTGATGCAGCAAAACCATGCTCTGGTGGCTGTTCGTCAAGAAAAATATGTTCTCAGATTTTATTGGTGCCTAGCGTATGCGAAAGTGGGCTGCTGCCGCCCTCTAGAAGGTGAATAGGACTCTTTGTGGAACAATTTGGAGTCAATACTATCAATTCTTAAGTAGTGTCAAAACAATCCCCAACATTTCAGCTTATGAGAATGCCACATTCAGGCACTGCAGGAATGACCATTCTTTTAAGATATGGTGTCATTTTTTTATAGGCTAAGCGATGAGTCACTCACACACATTGCCTTGTGCATATGGTGCATCACTACAATTTTCCTTCTTGTGTTGTATTTTTAGAAATCTGCTAAAAGGAGAGGGCAAGCAAACTTGTTACGATGAGCAACAGCTATAACCTTCTTTTTACACTCTTTTTATGAAACTCGCTCTGTTATTGAAATGTTGCATTATTGAATAGCTACTCAGCCAGACATGATGAATGCACATTAGCTTGTGTGCTTATTAGTGTCCGGTTTCTTCAAAATATATTAAAAAAAACAAAGATGTATATTCTACAGAAAAGGCCGTCAATAGGTGCATCACATATACTTCATTTTGCCCATCAAACAACATGTCTTTTGCGACTCACTTCTGCGGAATCTGTGTGGAGGAAGCGTAATAATGAAAGACAGTTTTCTCGTTCAAAAAAAGTTATGTTTGTCTAGATAATTGTGCCTTGCATTTTATTTTGCTCATATTTGTTAACCACATTTGCATGCTTGCAATGCACAACTCAATCAGTAGTGTGCTTGATTGGGACTGCACTGGTTGGTGCAATATAAAAGGCAATAAAACAGCATTAGACAAGATGTGAAGATGACACACACGCCACTAGGAAACAAGGCAGTCAGAGCCAATGTGAACACTTTTCTAGGTCTTTGGCCTAAAATGAAGTATATGCAATAGCAACCTCCTCTCTACTAATACATATAAGCCAACGCAAAGAAAACTGGTGGCGTGGCCGACGTATCAATTTTATTTTGCACTTCTTTGTTGACTATGTCATTGCACTGTCGTAAGCAGCTATCTTGGCAATGGGGTTTAATAAAACTGTTCACCAGCTCGTCAACTTTGTCTCTGGTATTTAGCTGGGAGAGAGCGATAGCTTGAGCCATTTTCACAGCTGATTGGGGAAGTCATGTATGTACTGTGATCATCATTCAAAGCCGCATAACCTTTCTATGTCATCGACGTTTGTAAATATTAATCGTCTCACAGTTCCAGATGAAGTGCATTTATAAAGTTTTTTGCCCAGGTATTGTTATAAAAGTTGCACGCAGATAACCTAGTAGGCAACAGCCAAAATGCATTCTCACACACTGACGATGCATCTTGTCAAATTACTTATGTTTGTAGCTTGTGCATGCTTCAAGAATTATTTCTTGGAAAC
Organism: Rhipicephalus sanguineus; assembly: GCF_013339695.2. Classification (NCBI taxonomy): domain Eukaryota; kingdom Metazoa; phylum Arthropoda; class Arachnida; order Ixodida; family Ixodidae; genus Rhipicephalus; species Rhipicephalus sanguineus. The sequence goes on from NC_051185.1 coordinate 57,211,389, forward strand.
TTTTTAAAATATCTGACTAGCAGCTTATACGAGCTCGTGCTTTTTAACCTATATGCATTTTTATAGTAAAAACATTATTTGTATTGTTTTGTCTAATATTTTGTATTGCGTTTTTGCTCTAGATCTGCAAAGGAGCTGTCCTGAGGCACCATGCTTACTCAAGTCATGCAGCGAGAGTCAGGTAAGTATTATGTTTCACCTTCCTGCAGCTGTGTTCATGGTTCACTTGCAAAACTGTCATATTTTCATGAATTGGCAATGTGGGGACATTTTCTTCAAGACTGCGGTGAGCAGCAAATGGTCGTGCCACTTTTCACACCATCCTAAATTAAGGTAGGCATGCAAACACAGGGCACAAGAGAGAAATCGGGACAACAGAATTGCTGACTAACAGCTGAAGAAATGCAGAGCGGCTGAAAAGAAGGTAGACACAGACACTTACCTGCACACCGGGCATGGTGTGACACTGTGGCACTGTGGCAGATGTGGGGCTTTACGTGAGAGAAATGTGTAGGCATTTGATTCATTCTTTATACAAGTTATTCGACGGCTGCCTCAAGCATGCACTTCCACTGGTAATAATGTGCCAGGCATATCGATACTTGCGAATAGTAGCTTGCATTCATCGAATTTTGGTGTGCATATACACCCTCGACAATGCAAAGATAAATTAGTGTGGTAGCCACTGGTTTACCACCTCTTACGTTCCGTTAATCTCTGAATAACACAGCAGCCCATCTGTCCTATGTAGAAACAGCCACAGCTACAAAGAACTTTATAAACCAGAGCTACACAGCAATCAGTAAACTAGTGGGTGTGTCTTGCAAAAAAATATTTGAGTCTGCCTTTTGTCTATTCCCTGCTCATTATTTCTCAGTACAGTGGCGCAAATCTTACCTGGCCCATTGGCAGCCATAAGGGCAACATTAATGCCTTATCTACTTCCCACTTTCTTTAGCCTATGAGATAATCACTGAATGTAAGGAACACCTAAGACACGCTTGTTGCTATTGCTTTCTGCAACCACGTTCAGACGTAGCAAAATGTGCTTCTTTAAACATTGAGCTACCGAGGCTACTACAACGCAAGAATGACCTACATCTAATAGATGCCTAACCAGTTCATTAAAGCTGGTGCTCATTGTGTTCACACAGGACTTGGTGAGAAAATACTTATGGCATGACACAGCAATGTCAGTACTATTCCTTAGAAACTTAGAATGCTTGGATGAGAAGTTGAAAACAGTAGTTTGGAAGATCTAGGAGCAACCTGCCATCATACGTGGTTCCACAGAAACACTAAGGTAATGTCCTGAAATTGTACTATTCTGTCATTCTGAGCCAATTATTTAGTAACGTTCAGCCCTCGTTCAATTACATCAAATTGTCTATTCACTGAGGTAACCGCGGTTTCAAGTTTATCACCGCTACAAAAAATCAATCATGTAATTGTCCACGTAATGAAAAACCTCAATAATATATTTCTCTAAGGCCTCCTCTAAGCGATTGTCAACTGTGCTAAGGTATAAATCACTGAGAATTGGGGCATCTTTAAACCAATGCAAGTTCAATTCTGCGCATGTTACGCTGCGCATGTTACGGTTACCAATTTGAATCCATGGTTACCTCAATGATTGAACAATTTGAGTTAAATGGAGGATGGCCGAAGTTTACTGAAGCATTGCTTCAGAATGATAGTATACAAACTTTAGGCATTTCCTTAACATTTCAGGAAAACCAAGTTTGCTAGCAGTATTCTTCTGGATATTCAATACTGTTGTCAAACTTCAACTCCAAGCATTCTAAGCTTAGAAAAAACGCTATTTTCATGTCATGCTTAAACTCATCTCTCACCAGTCTGTACACAAAATGAAGGCCAGCTTTAACGCACAGGTTACGCGTCCATTAGATGCAGGTTATCCTCGTTTTGCAGTAGCCACTGTCACTGAACGTTTCAAGAAGCCGACTGTGTCACGTGCAAACATGGATGCAAAAATTAACAGTAACAAGCGTGCCGTAGGTATTCTTTACACTCATTGCTTATCTCACAGGCTAAAGAAAGTGGGAAGTGCATGCAGTGTCAATGCTGTCTTTACGGCTACGTAAGATTTGTGCCACCTTGCAGAGAAAGAATAAACAGATAATAGACAACAAGTGCACTAACATTTGTTTCGTAGAACACACCAGCAAATTTACCGATTGCCGTACAGGTGTGGTATAATGTTTCTCTTCGCTGTTGCTGCTTCTCCAAAGAGCAAATGGGCCGCTATGTTTACTAGAGATTAACGAAACATCAGGAGTCATAAACTGGAGGTTTACCATCTTATATAACCTTGCATTGTCGAGAGTGTAAATGCACGCCAAAATTCGATGAATGCGTTGTTTCATACAAGAGTGGAAATGTAAAACCCTGTAATGGTAGAAGCCTGGCATATCGATAGTAGTGGAAATGCATGTGTGAGCCAGCTGTCAGCTGACTTGCATGACGAACAAATCAGATTCCTGAAGTGTTATCTCTCACGTAAAGCTCCAAGTGTGCCGGATTGATAAGTGTCTCCCTATCCCTGCAGATGCGTGTAAAGGTATTTGTGTCCACTTTCTTTTGCACCACTGTATGCCTCTTCATTTGTTTGTTGGTGTTTGTGTTGACCCCACTTCTTTCTTGTGTCTGCGTTTGCATGCCTACCTTCATTTCAAGATGAATCATTACCAATTTTTTCAGCTTTCTGTCATTCTAAATATTCTTCACCAGCTTTGAATAGGTTAACATGAGTCCAGTATTGCCGTACGAACTGCAGAAATGAAGCTGAGCACGTGTGGTAGCCTTTGAACGGCATGTGAAAGCCCGAGATTTCTGTGTCATCATTGCATGGCACTTATATTCATACGTTCTAGCCAGCACATCAGCCCTCATCAAAAAGAGCACAGGACAAATCTACCTATATACCTTCTAATTGCAAAATAATCCAGATCTCGGAGTTCGTTTATAGTTCACAGTCAATCTATTTGAAATGAATTGCATGGTTGACATGACCTCGGAACTTATACATTTCTGTGACATTTGTGTGAAGACATCATCCAGCCATCACGTCGCTGTAGATACACAGTAAAGAGGCAACAATTCAACAAATGCACCCGTAAATATCTGAAAGGTGTTCTGAAAAACACAGTAATGCCGAGGCTTTTTGTAAGAAATGTTGTCTGTATACATATCACTGATATTAAATGAAAGGGTGGCAGGATTGCATTGTCACACAAAAGTATGTCATATGTATGGGTTCTGATGTTGTGTAAACTTGGTGATGTTTAAGAATGGTCGACAAAGTATATGTTCTCGTTGATCATTTAATACACTAGACAAGAACGAGGAAGAGACCAAAGCAACACCAGCAAAATTTCAATGATGAATCACTACCACCTTGCCCAACTGTCAGTTCTGATGGTGCCCTGATTAGAATCTTTAGGTCAGTAGATTATTACCTTTTCTTTATTGAGTGCTGATGGTTCGAGGCTGCGGCAAATGCGCTCACTTTCTACGAAAAAAGTCATGCTAGTTTGAATGTCACGTCTGCTGTTCTGAGCAATGAATGCATTCAAATTGGGTACCCTAGCATATAGGTCAGTGGCTGCTACACATGCTGGACATAAGCAGTCTGTTAGGCCAATTTTTTACTTCAGTTTGACCCATTCAGTGCTGGTGACAAATGGCATCAATGTTTGTTCCCTAAGACATCTGTTGAATATTGAACAAATATGCTGTGTCCATTTTGCATATCTGCCATTTCTCAGACTGATTTTGTCACATTTTTCCCTAGTTGCCATTATTTTTATCGCACTCAGCGAGTAATGCTGCTATTGTTTGGACGAAGAGGATGAAAAGCAATAGGCGAGCCCAGTTTTCGTTTAACACTACCATATGAAAAAACTAGTAATGGATTCAAAGAAAGCATGGGAAAAACAATTTAAACCTTTTTAATTGCGCTTTATGTCCATTTAATTTCATTCTTATGCTGCAGCATTCACAGCCATACAGTTAAACAGGACACTTATGATTAATGAAATTTGTAAGATATGGCCTGCCAGAGTAATCTATTTACTTAAGTATAAGTGCTCTGTAGTAATCGCATTGTGTTTGAGCATAGGAATATGAACAAAAAATATAAACAATTAGGACCATTCACCTTACTAGGATGACGTGGTTAGCTGTGCCTGTCCTCCACAAAGTTTTCTTAAACTTTCATGCCTTCCCATCGTGCCAAAAAAGGAAAGTTCTGCACGCAGCACATTCACGGCACACTAACGCAACATGCTCACACCATCTTGGACATGAAGGGCGTTAGCATACATTGTACCATCTTTTTCTGTGCTGTTTCATTTAGATTTGCGAACGAGTGCACTTGTATTGGCACAAACAATCTGTAGTGAATTGCATCTGATGCCAGCATATGTGTATGTGTATTTGTGTATGTGTATTTTTAAGTCTATTACAAGATATGAAAAAGAAGTTATTTCGAGGAGTGTCTCCCCTTAAAGGACACTAAAGTGAAACCTTAGATCAGTTTAGACAAATAAATTATTCTTTAAGATATGTAATGTCATTAATTTTACCTTCATAGGTAAATTAGTAGAAGAGGAAATTAAGGTCAGTGTTTAACTTGTTGAATTTCATGCTAAAACTCAGCACATACATGTCAACATGACGTTGCAAATATCACGTCTTTTATTGTATTTTGGCCACATTGGTTCACTAAAATTTTGTGAAACTTATGTTAAGATTTAGGTCTGTAGGAACACAATGTAAAGAATATTGCCCGTAGAGGTGCTGGCAAAATCTGATATCACGGAGAGCTGGTGTGGGAACGTCTGTGCAGCGTCGCCTCGTTCGGATGAGCACCGTTGAGATTCGGATGAGCACCGAATCTCAACGTATCGACAGTGCATGGCAATAGTTGTAAAGAAACCCCCAACGTCACGACACGTTCACGGCTTTTTTACGGGCTTATTATTTTTTCATTCCAGACATTTTCTGCACCAAAGACTGAATAAAAATTAGGGCACCTTCTGTGTTGCAGGGCAGTGAAGCCAATCTTCCGGATACTTTCAAAAAATATTTTTCTTTTATCTTGCGAATAAAGTGCCTTTAAATAGTTTTTTAGCTGTTTCGGGATACGTGAAATCAAATGGGCAAATAAAAAAATTGTATTTTTATAGTTTTTAACAAAAAACTCGGTAGGGAAAGAGTTGAAGTTGTTGCTTGCATATTTTTGTCAAAGATGGCTGGCATAAGAAATAGCAATATGGAGTCTCAAAGCGCACAGCAAGGACATCCGTTGACGTACTTTGTAGCTAATGGGGTTTGCACACCAGCCTTGGCAATGAACTACGTACTAGAACGTTACGGACATGTGGACTGATTACGTGCTGCCTTTTATTTGACTTGATATGGTTTAAGCTTTTGGTCAAAGCGATTGCAACTGGTTTCATTGATGTTATTGCTCCAAATTTAGTGAAAGCAGTTTATTTGTTTTTATTCAATTCTGTTGTAGCATGCCTGGAAAAGTACATCAAAGCACACCCCATCTGGCTGACTGCACTACCTCAAGGAAACTGCCTTTCTCCTATCTGCAAGTTCCTAAGAAGTTACTATATGAAGCAAGCCAGCAGGGCGTACGTGTTAGGCATGGCAGCATGGAGAACAATAAACATGAGTATTTGGTGCAAGATGCATTCATTGATTTTGTGCTGCATCAACATGTGGCTGCATGCTTGGCCACGTGTAGACACAGCAAGTAAACTCGTTAACCTCAATGGTAAAAGGTTATCTATAATCACGTTAAGAAGCACGATGTCTTATTTTTGTAAATAATTGCATAGCTCGACTTTGACTCAGGCATCCAACACCCATCGTTATCTACCCATTATCTGCCCATCACCCAGCATACACCCAGTATGTCCATCACCCACCGTCCACCCACCAGCCGTCCATCATCCACCATCTGTCCACCATCCGTCCATCATCCACCATCTGTCCACCATCCGTCCATCATCCACCATCTGTCCACCATCCGTCCATCACCCACCATCTGTCCACCATGCGTCCATCATTACCCAGTACCATAATCCACCAAGATGATGGGTAGTGGGTCCCATCATGCCCACCATTGTGCAAATTTTCAATAGGGGTCTGTCTGTCTGTCTGTCTGTCTGTCTGTCTGTCTGTCTGTCTGTCTGTCTGTCTGTCTGTCTGTCTGTCTGTCTGTCTGTCTGTCTGTCTGTCTGTCTGTCTGTCTGTCTGTCTGTCTGTCTGTCTGTCACCCGATTCTGCCACCCGGCCAAAGTTTAACCACTTGCTGAACGTCCAGCCATCTTGAACTGGTACGGCCGTTCATACTTGTGAACATTGAGTTGAGTTTATTGAGTTTATTGGTGACCTAAGGGTTAGTTACATAATACGTGTATACAGATGAGGGTCCCAGAGTATAAATACTGAAAACGGGACCCTCATAGTCGATCAAAAAGCAAATATTACGCATATCTGAGGTGCAACATCAATACGTAAGCATTAGGTGGTGTGTTCCTTTACTAGAAAATACATAGAGGAGTAATTCTAAAGACCCTAATGTTTCTTAGGTTGCTCTGAAAATGCGACGCTATGAGCCAGATGCGGCGGTTCAACATAGAGGAGGAGGACTCGTGTAGTACGGCCGGCACAAGACTATCGTCTTTCGACGACATTTGCAGCGATGCACGCAGATACGCGGCCAATTTTTTTCCCATTGAATCTATTTATAAGGATGTACATAATTGTTCCTTATCGAATGCAGCTTTCTGAACGACTACTACGAGACGACGGCGTCCAAAGACCGACAGCTAACGCACTCCACAGCCGAGCAGGAGTACGAGAGCCGCACGGCCAGCCCGATCGATGCGTACAACACCATCAAGCGCCTGTCCGTCGACTGGAACGAGATCGTGCATCAGTTCCGGGAACCCGACTGGATTGGTGAGAGTTTCGTTTATTCGAAATAGTGACGGTTACAAAAAGTTTGCCAATTAGCAAGAAAAAATAAAAAAAAAGTTCACAGTTTCACAGCAAGGGCGAAGCAACGAATGCGATACACGAGTGTTACACGAAGTGAGGCTGGCAGCTAACTGTTTTGTATACGATCTCGCGTAACCACAAAACGCTGGTGTAAGAAAATACGGCCGCTCCAGGGAGAGATGCTCTCCGCATAGTCACTTCGCGTTGAGAGCGCAGCACGTAGAAGGGTATTCGCCTTTTCGGTTGGTTTCAAGATTGCGATGGCAGCAGCAGGTGTTGCACCCAAGAAACTTCCGGTCTCTTCAATTATCACTCTCTAACGCCGAAGCAGAAAGCGTGCTTTTGAAGTTGTGCCAGAGTAAAGCAATACTCTTTTTCCGCTTTCAGGTAAAAAGAAAGCGCTGAAAGTGAAGGACTAACTCTTATAATGTTGTGTGTGCAGCTTAGAAAAATATTTATTTAAAATATTTGGCCAGACACAGGGAGAAAAGTGTTGAAAATGTGCCGGTTACATGCTAAGGCTTTTGTTCCTCGCCAACGCTACTCGGCTACGCCGCTGCACAAAACCGGAAGCCGTCCAGCAGCTTTGTTTGTAAAGAGCCGCCCGCTGTGATGGCTTTCGAGATAGCGCGCGCGACCGCGCCCTTAGATTGAAAGTTTAAAGTGGCTGCTCGCACGACAACGCAGCGCTTCTTCTATCGTCTTTAGACGACATTTGCAGCGAAGCACGCAGATACGCGGCCAATTTTTCATGGTCGTTAAAGATGGGCGGGGCGTTTCCTGTCTGCTTAGACGGCAGGCTTCCCGAGCGGGGTGATGTTATCGCATGCACCCTCCGAGCGACGGAAATGGGGGTTTGATCTCTGCTTCGGCCGCGTTCGTTGCCCCCGCTCGCGCGTTTTTACCCGCGGTAGAACATACAATGCGCGGGGGGATCTTATCAATTTGGACTTCATACCGCAAGGACATGACGGCGACGGCAAAAACCCGTCGAGACTGTCCATATAATTGCTATCGGAATAAAAACTGGGGCAGCTACGCACTAGTGGTGCGAAGACTGACGAAACAGCTGAGCTGCTACCTCAGTCTATACTATGCTCAACTATACTATACTATACTATACAGCTGTACTATGCTCAACAAGACTATGCTATGGTTTACCCTCTCCCCTCCTTTCACTTCTGCTCACTTTCACTTTCCTTTCCTACCCTTTTGCTATGCTATACTATACTATACTATACTATACTATACTATACTATACTATACTATACTATACTAAACTATACCATACAAGGCTATGTTATGTTTATTTATTTCTCTTTCTTTCGTTTTCTTTCCTTTTTTATTATTTTATTTATTTCTTCTCCTCTCCTCCTACTTTCCTTCCTCCAACGCGCTGCTGGGTGACGCGACATAACATATAAGGTAGAGGACGTTCATGAGGATGATAGCTGTTGTGCATGATACAGTATTTTTCCTCCGGCTTAAACAGCTTCGCTGTTGAAAAAGAAAGCTCAGAGCTTCGCCGCAAGGGCCAAGCAATTAATGAAGGCGATAGAAACAAACTTGAATGTTATACTATGTAAGGATAGCAGCTAACTTTTCGAGGATACCGTCTGGCGTAACATGAACGAAACGTTGGCATAAGGTCATTCTTTGTGTCCGTGTTTCCACGTCTTACCTTCTTTTATGATAGATAGATAGATAGATAGATAGATAGATAGATAGATAGATAGATAGATAGATAGATAGATAGATAGATAGATAGATAGATAGATAGATAGATAGATAGATAGATAGATAGATAGATAGATAGATAGATAGATAGATAGATAGATAGATAGATAGATAGCATGCATATTGCAAAGTGGCGATTGAAGGACGCAAAAAGGAAGAACAGCAACCCGCTAGGTGTACCATAACAGCTCCGCAAGTTCTGCTACTTGCGGAGTTGTACTCAGCCTACTGGCGACTCATACCGGGTGGTCCCTCGAGGACAAAGACTCCCTATTACAAGCCGCTTTCGGACCGAAGGCCCCAGAAGACGATTAGTGCGTTAGCCGCACAACCATCCGCGCACACAGCTAACCACCCCTGGGGACGGCCGACCGTGTAACGCGCACAGCTCCAGCGTTTTTTACACGCTATACAAGCTCCTCAGCCGCTTGAGCCACCCGGCCTCGTGGCCGACGGACAAACACACTAAGCGAGCAAGTGAGGCCCGGGTCTTGCCCTGAAGTTTAACAACCTGGACGCATATCAACTCCACCGGAGTGCACGTGTGTGTAGCTTTTATCCCGTTGTAGCTTCGGTCTTCGGTGCGACCTTTGTTAAGCTTTATGCTCGGTCTTATTGCACTACACGTACACACACACTCCTCCCATCGCCCTGCCATCGATGACAATCCACGCTCGTACGAGTGAAGAAACTGTGACAATGACTCTGGTGATGTCAAGTAGTATTTTGGAGGCTTATATGTAGTGCGATCTTGAGTCCTTCTTCCTGAGTTAAGGTTCGAAAGATTTTTTATCGAAATAAAAAATTAAAGCGAGTGCCGCGTGTGTGAAATCTGAGTAAACAGCGGAGATGGCAGGCAAGCGCCACCACCTGGCAAACTCAGGCTGAGTTCTTTCTTATCTTCCTCCATCTTCTTCTTCCTTCTTTCTTTATTCTTTCTTTCTTTATCTCTTTCTACGTCATCTTCGTCTTCTTGTATCTACTTTCTTTCATCTTTCTTTCTTTGTATCATCTTTTATTGCCCTCTGTCCTCATTTCCCTCCTCCTAACCCTCCTCCTCAGCCTCACTTCTCTTTCCCGCCTCTGCTATGCTATACTGTACATGGCTGTTCTATGGTTTACCCTCTCACCTCCTCCTTTTTATCCTCCTTTCCCTCCTCCTCCTCCTCACTATAACAACAGTCTTCCTCATTCCGACTTCCGTTACCCATCCCATTGCTAAACTGCACTATACAAGAGTATGTCATGATTTGCCCTCTCCCCTCCTCCTTTCCTTCCTTCTCACCCTCACGTCACTCTTTTTATTTATTTATTTGGATACACTAAGGGCCCGGTGGGCATTACATAGGGGGGGATTAATTGGAAGTGAAAGATAGTCATCTTCATTCCTCATCTTCAGTTCGTTTTGCCACCCCCTTGCTATATTATGGCTCTGTATCTATCTAAAACTTTATTTGGTCCTGAGGAGGGGATGGCCTCTTACGGGCCCTCGTCTGCGGGCCGCGCCCACGACGGAACCGGGAGTTGAAACTCGACGGCCAGGTCGTGAGCCCTCTGACGGCTCGAAGTTGGTCGTCCTCGTGGGGACTTGTGAGGAGTGTGTCCCAGCTCCTTTTCTGTGGTTGGAAACCCGTCGTCCGCGCGCAACTCGGGGCATTGCCACAGCATGTGTGGTAAATTGCATCGCAGTATGCCGCATCGGGGGCATCCTGGCCTTAGTTCGCTTATGAATCTTGCATAAACTACCGGTGAGGAATATGCTTCTGTCTGTAGGAGACGGAAGGATAGTGATTGTGGTCGTTTTAGTCGAGGATGAGGTAACGGAAACTTTCGCCGTTCGAGACGATAGTGCTGACAAATTTCATTATAGGTCTGGAGTTGGTTCCGGAGCCATTTCTCGCCCTTGGGCCATGGGCCGCCCTCTCTCCTGACGCGGCGAGTAAGGTCTCGCGCCTGGGAGTGGGCAAGCTCGTTGGCGTTTGGGACGAGGGGGTGGGCGTCGGAGCCCATATGGCCCGCGAACCAAATTAAGTGCTCGGTGTCAGTCCACGCGGCACGCGAGAGCACGCTGGCTGCTTCTTTACAGACCGAGCCCACACGGTAGGCCTGGGCCGCGGTTCGGGAATCGGTGTAAATTGTAGTGCGGGTTGTGTTCGCCATTGCTAATGCGATTGCTACCTGTTCTGCGCGGTCAGGGTCCGAGTTTCGGAGCGTAAGTGCTGTGAGGAGTTCTCCTTGTAGCGAAGTTACAGCTGCTACATAGTGCTCATAGTTGGGGTATTTTGCGGCGTCTACAAAGGCGACCCTATGCTCCTATAGGAGCTGCTATAGGGTATGTGCCAAGCAGCTCCTATAGGAGCTGCTTGGCGCATACACGCAGAGTCTTCCGTCTACGACAGCGGGCTTACTCCGAGCTTAGACAGCTCTGCTGTTGCAATAAATCACGGAATCGTGGCCATTTGTGGCGGCGGTTACTCCTTTTCACTTTTCTGTGGAGATAAAAAAAAACTCAGTTTCGCCGCAAGGGCGAAGCAGTGAATGCGATCTCAACGAATTGGAATGTTATACTTGGGGCTGACTCCTTTAGGATCCGATCACGTGTAACTTAAAGAAAGCTATCGTAAGGTGTATTAATACGGCCGCTTGAGGGAGCGAAGCGGTTTTTGTGCTGTCCGTCGCCTCAACGCGAAGTAAACGGTGAGAGCACAGTATGTGCAAAGCTATGAGCCATCCACTGATGTCTGCCTAGAAGCGCACGCGACTGCACCCTTTTGATCAAATTTCGCAGGTCCTACCCGAGCAACGCAGCGTTTTACAGAGAAGTTGTTTTACTATAGTCGATGCAACTTAGCAGTCCGGAGATGCCCCGCCCAGACGACGGAAGCGCGACAGCCGATCGCCTCCGCGACTAAAGAAATAGTCCCGCTCATGCCCTTGGCAATGTTCTCTGAAGAAGTCACCGGCCGTCCGGCTCACGACGTCAGTCTAGAGTGCGCGCCCCTTGGTGAAGGCTTGTGTGCATCCGCTTTTGAGCAGGAATTGCCGCAGATTTCTAAAGTTTTATCCGACTATCGGAAAAAAAAAAAATTCGTCCGTCCTATGTACGCAAACACTCCTAGCGTGCATGTGCCACAGATATTGGACAAGCTTCACTACTCACCACTGGTCCACTAGAAATTAGGAAGGGAACACGCGGGCAGCTAAAACCAATTAAAGTTTCTGGACAGGCGTGACCAGTAATCGAGAAAAGCTTTAATGAACCGCTGTGATAAACCCAGTGATAAACACCGGGGCCTGACGTTTCAATTTCGCTCGTTCACCATATATACGGAGTGACTGGGTGGCGATTTTTCTCTCTCCCTCTTTATTTCCCTCTCCACCTTTGCTCAAATTACTAGAGACGTGCCTCACTGGAACCACATGGCTACTCGCACGCGCCGATTTACGCGGAGGGTCTCAATACAATAATGACGAAATAGGTTGCCCACCTAGTTAATCCGCTTACATGTGACTAGTGACGAAATTTCGGGTCTTTTAGAAGAAATTATTTTAAAATGTAACTCCCCAATAACCTCGGGTGATGAGATGAAGCATCAAATAAATAACCTTCTCTGTTTTCTTTTTGTGGTCATAGCGATATAGGGGCACCATAGTCGCATTTTTGCCGTCGCCGTCATGTTCCGAATAAAGTCCATATCGCTAACGTCGCCCCACGCGTCGAATGTTCTAACTGCGAGCTAAAGCGCGCGGGGGCTGCTGACGGTTGCGCCGGTCGTCAGCCGCCCCGGCACGCGAACAGAAATGGAACGCGCCGGACGTCTCCGGGGCGCGAATGGCGCTTAGAGGGGTGCCGGAGGGAAATGGCCTGCCTCCGGCAAAAATGCGTGGTTTGACCAACAAGGCGTGGTCGCGCGCGCCGTATCTTTAGAAAGGTATAAACAGACGGCTTATAAATCTGTATGCGTTGTACTTATACATTTGTAAGCAAGCTTCGTAACACCGTTCGTGACGTCGCTCGTGACATGAAAGTATCCGGGCTCTGCGCTAAAGCGAAGGTATGTAGGTAGAGGTAGGTGATTGTTACTAAGACAAAAAGACTTAGATGCCTCATCAAACGTGAAAATTGACCGTCGGAGGCGTCAACACGAGTGATGTAAAAAATTATCACATGGTGACGTCACCACGTCTCAGCCCGTGCCCTACTAGCCTCCACTTTACCCCGTAACAATATGAAGTCATCATCACGTCACAAATGGCCGAAATTTATGACGTCATTATGGCGTGGTCACATGACATCATCGTTTGGTCAAAGCTGGGCCAATAACGGAGGCAGTGAAAAACCATTTATGTGCAGAAAGTTTTCGGAGGAGGGCGGAGGAGGATCAATACATTGACTGAGAAGAAACCGAACAAGTTGGCTTTCGCCTTCGAGTCGTCTTAAGTGAATGTGTAAGGGACCCTGTGAATTTATTGTTTATCGGGACAAAACAGACTCCCTAAAGGCTGCAACTGTATTTAGAATGCTTATAGCCACCCATAGAAACACGGCCGGCGTTGCCGGGAATCGTACCCGCACCCTCCTCGACTTAAGAAACACAACTGGTTAGCCGCAGAGCTATACCACGGCGTGTAAAAGTGCCTACAAGCGTCTTAACACCTAAAGCGCACAGTAGAGACAGGAACACAAAGATACAATGAGGACACTGCGCTAACTTTCAACAAAGCATTTATTTACGAAGCAGTCACGTGAAAAATATAGGAATGACGCATGGAGGGGTGCTACTGCTATATTCTTTAGTACCTACAAGCACTGACCGCTGTTTAAACAGGTGAACGCACTGGTGCGACCCCCACCACCGCCGCAGCATTGCTGCAGACAAGAAAGTGGGCGTGGCACGTCACGTCCTTTACGGCCTTCTAATGGCGCGAAGCACGTTTTTCGATTGTGTTCCCTACCTCATCGCCAGCGCCGCGCGTGAGCGTCGAACGTCGTTCAATTCACTCTATGGGAGACTGTGCTAGAGATTAATGTTCGACGAAGCACTATACACTCGCGTGAAGCTTGTGCATACAGTTGCATTCAAACGACGTGAATGGCTATTAGGCAACGCAGGAGGAGCGTATATCTTTCTATTCGCTAATGAATAACAGCAGCGTAACTCGGTAGATCTAGGACAGACAGGTGAGCAGCTCGGGCACCTTTAACGTTATTTTTCTACCCCGTCACCTTTGCCTCTGTGTCCATAAAGAATGAAGAAGAAGAAAATGCATTCATCCGATGATCGGAGGCCTAGTCTCTACGCTTTAGAACGCTGTCACTGGCCGCTGCATTCGCGTGGCCCCAATTTAGTGATCGTACAATCTACTGGTGTGTTTTAAAGTACAGGGTATATTATACGAATTGTCCTTTACTAGGTCATGATATAGTGCAGATACAAAAAAAAAAAACAATCGAGTCAAATCGTTGCCCCTTGCAGAGATCGAGAGGCTGATGCTGGAGGCCAACGACACGTTTCCGCGCCAGAGCGACCTCCTGGACGCTGGCGAGGCCCTCATACGAATCCAGAAGACGTACCGTCTCAACCTCACCGACATGGCCAGGGGCGTCATCATGGGCCACAAGTCAACCGCGCAACTGACTGGTACGAATGTCACAACCTGCTATCTTGCCTTAGATAACATGACAAATTGATTGATTGATTGATTGATTGATTGATTGATTGATTGATTGATTGATTGATTGATTGATTGATTGATTGATTGATTGATTGATTGATTGATTGATTGATTGATTGATTGATTGATTGATTCATTCAAGACAACTCATAGAGTTGCCCGCAGGTCAGGGCGAAAGAAATTTACTGGCAGCCCGACGAACGGAATAATATCGATGTTCTTCCAGTTTTGGTGGAGTTCCTTTTTCCTTCTTTTTTTCTTTTTTTTATTTCATTTTGCTCTTTTTGGTGCAGGTTAACCATTGTGTTTCAGCTAAGAA
>NC_051185.1:57231161-57243661 GCF_013339695.2 Rhipicephalus sanguineus
CCGTTGGTGTTTGTTGCTTCTGTTAACGTGCGCATGCATTGGCTCAACGAAGAGGCTTACGCTGAAGTCAGCCCGAAGGTGCCCACCATCACGATGCCATTCGTCGAAGGATACCTGGAGACGTACAACAACCTCTGCCGCGGAGACAAAGTCCGAGTAAGTCGTTTCATACTTTCGATAGGTATAAAGTGGACCTATGGACAGATTATGACGCTTTTACAGTGCGTGAACAAGCAGCATTTCTATAAACACATAATTGTTGTATGTGCTGTTATGTCTTTATAAGTGTATATGTCATAATCATCACCCAGAACCTGGTGTAGCATGTCAAGCGAATATCCAGGCTAACATCTCCAGCATTTCATTAAAGCATTTCTCTGTCCCCCTCACTGTTGAGTGAACAAAACAGAGCCAGTTCCACACGCCGACCGAAATGAACCCTCTCGAGAGTACGTTTATGCGAACTATGGTGCTTTTTCTCACTCGCTTGTGTTGTTCACAAGCAAGGAAGACACTTCACTATCTACAGGGCCTGTCCGTAAAGTACCGAGCCGGTAATGAGACACAGTCTGGTGAAAATGACTTGTTGATCCGATCGGTATGCATGTTACTAAAGTTATTCAGAATAGTTTCCTTGGGCGTCGACACACCGCTTCCAACGCGATTCTCACTCCGCAAAGGCTCCAATCTTAAGCATTGTGTCATGCAACGGCAGCGAACTACCACCACTCACGCTGATATAGCGACGGACCCTCCACTTTCCTCTGCTTACTTTGTTGTTATGCTTTGTTGTTGTTTGAAAGAGAGAGAAAGAAAGGCAGAGGAAAGATAGGGAAGTCTACCAGGAGAAATCTCCAGTTGGCTACCCTGTACTGGGGAAGGGGAAAGGGGGTACAAAAGAATGAAAGAGCAGAAGAGAGTCTGTAACGACACTACAAAGTCACGACAACAGCACTGCTTCAAAGCAACACATCAACGTAGTCACTGAACTGTCACAGCGTGTCGTGAATTCCTGTTTCTCTAAGAAACCTCAGCAACGCCCTCATAGCGGCTCGCGCTGACGCCCGGGTATGCCGGTGCCCCAGAGCTTTGTTCTTTGTCAGAGGGCGATTGCCCAGCTGGCCTACTGCGGCTAATAGGTCTGCTTTTTTGGGGCGCTAAGGATACTTTGTTGTTATGTTGTAAGTTGAAGTAAGTACGTCCCCGCTACAGTCCCAAGTTTGCGTTCATTGAGTGCCCGCAACAGAGAAAGAAAGCGCGTGTACTTATTTTGTGTGGCGCGATCACCCTACTCTCTGAACCAGAACGCCACCGAAGAGAAGGACCTGCGCTGCTACCTGAGTGTTCCCCATCCGTACTTCCGAATCGGCCCGGTCAAGATGGAGGTGATGAGCCAAGACCCCTACATCGTCCAGTTCTATGACGTCATCTGGCCCAAGGAGATACGCGCCATCCGCAACATCGGCGACCCCGTAGTAAGCCGGTTTCTGACATTCTGTGATGTTGTTGAGGGTCACGCCCGCTTATGATGTACCTTTTCGTTTTCTCCCTAAATAACAGAAAATGCTGATCGCTCTAGTGCGATGGAAGCTTAATAATTAACAAAGATGTCTCACCTGTAGTCAGCGACACTTTTAAAAAGTGCGGTCGCATGGGTATCGCTGTTTATATATATCAGCAACACCTCAAATTCGCAATTCTTTGAGTATAGAAAAATTGTCTCACTATAGAACAGGCCTCTTTTGCAAGCCTACGTCGTCACCCTGTTTTCCTAATCATCCCAATTGTGTAGTATAAGATCTTATCACCGTCGAATTTTGCTATGTTTTAACTGAACATGATGGTCTGAACATGGTGGTGTTCACTTGGTGGAGCATCCGACGCGTTATTCGAAGGCTGCAGGTTCGGTCCCTGCCGGCGGCAAGTTGTCTTTTCGTCCACTTTAAGTTCTTCGCATTTATATCATAATTACTACAACTAACGTCCGCTTCTTTCGCTCCACCACGACTCTCAGATTGCGCATCTTTCTCTTACCCGTCAGGGTCAATGGCTATTGGCCCAAGCGGGTATCCCTCACATTCCAGTTCCCGTTGCCACCTTGCCTTCTCCCGCGTGCACCCCTGCTCCCAACCTTCGTATCCTTCCTCTCCCGTCCAACATGTCCCCCGTTCTTCACGCCGGCCGTCGTCACGCGGCAGCGCAGCATCATTCCCCTCCTTTTTCTACACAGGGAGTCGCCTATACGGATGCCTCGTTCGTGGCTCCTCGGGGTTCATGCGGCTACGCTATCTACCATCCACACCTTTCGACACCTGAAACCCACACCAGCGGGCCATACCTGCACCCACCCGATGTACTTTCGCTCGAGGTCCTTTCCATTGTCCATGCCTTACAATCATTTTCTTCCCTCCCTTCACTTCCCGAGTACACGATATACTCTGACTCTTATGCCGCCATCCGTAGCATACAGAACCGCACATTACCCCCATACCTCCAACAGGAGGTTGAGCAAGCTGTCTATGCACTGCAACCTTCCCCTGTTTTCCTACGCTGGGTTCCTGGGCACTCGGGGATTGACGGCAATGAGCTGGCTCACCGGCTCGCCCGTGATATATTGCACCGGGCACCGTTCATCCCCTGGCCCACACCTTCGGGAGACAGTGGGAGCTCCGTCAAGAACGATGGGAAGATCTCGCTGCGCCATACTATCAAGGAGGTATACCTACAGCTCCGACTCGACAAGCGTCTTTACCCTCCTCCTCATCCATCGCTCACTCTACTAGAGGCTCGAATTCTACGGCACATCCAAATGAACTGCCTGATCACCCCCTCTCGCCTTTTTCTTTATAAATATAGATCGGACCCCTGCTGTCCCAATTGCCCTTCTACATATGCAGACCTGCCACACTGCCTTTTCTACTGTCCAACTGCTCAGCAATCCAGCTCTTATCCTCCCCCTTTCCTTTCCATCACCACCTGGCTCGACTGGATCGGCGCCGAAGGGGAAGAAGAACAGCGTCGACTGATCGCGCAGGCGGTCGAAATGCTCGGCCTATGAATTTGGCTGAATAAAAGTCTATTACTACTACTACTACGTCCGCTATGCTTTCTTTGGCTTGATTGTCTGTTGGTTCTCATTAACGTTGTTCTTTCTTGTGCATCTTTTGTTTTTCGGGCTTCTAAGTACCACAACGGATCATTGCAAACTCATCCAAGTATCCGTTCTTCTAAACCTAACCTCAGCGTCCACGCGTTTGGTGAGGACGAACATTACGCCGCGGACAAATCGTGAGATCACGCGGCCTTCAAGGCGTTATCGCGCGCGTCCCGTTCACGCGTCCATTGTGCCCGGTTAAATTGAAACGCTCGCCGAAGGTTAATGGAAGACCACCGCTTGTGTTTGCAATAGACGCTCCGCGGCGGCGCTCATCGGCGTGACCGACGTCCGATTAGAAGGAAGCCTCTCGTACGGGATCACGAAGCCCGATCGCGCAATAGCGAAGCGCCGCGTCCTCGGCGTCGCGTCATTCCGAAGGCCGTAGTCGCTACACCAGCTTCACGCGTCGTCATCGACAGCGGTGGCACGTCCATTACCGGCAGCCTGCAGTTAACTGTTCTTCTTAGAACGTGTCCGCCATAACGGTCCGGTAAAATTGGGATCACAGCATGAAAAACATGCGAGAGGACTGTGTCTCGTCTCTCCAACTTTTGCATGAACGAGCAGGAATGACTGTCGCATTGACAACTGTCGTCCTGTGCTGTGAGTTGTAGTGACTGTGTGCATATGTCTTATCTATCTATCTATCTATCTATCTATCTATCTATCTATCTATCTATCTATCTATCTATCTATCTATCTATCTATCTATCTATCTATCTATCTATCTATCTATCTATCTATCTATCTATCTATCTGGCACCATCATGAGCGTGACCGACATCTGATTAGAGGAAGCCTCTCGTATGGAATCACGAAGCTCTATCGCGCAATCGAAGCGGTCTGTCCTTGCCGTCGCGTTATTCCGAAGGCCGTATAGTCGTCCATACCTGCACGCTGCATTTTCACGCGTCGTCATCGACAGCGGTGGCCCGTCAATTACCGGCGGCCAGCTAACTCTACATCTGAGAACGTGTCCGCAATAACGGTCCGGAAAAAAAATCACAGCATATCCACGGGGTGAATGATGATGAGTGGGGCGAAGCTACGGAGGGAATCATCTGTAAACCGTGAAACTCTTCCGTGAAATGCGCCCAGTACATAATATAAAGAGTGTGAAACATCGTGTATATATTAAACATCAAACTTTTATTGTACTGTTGGTTTACGTGGTCCCTTCATTATCACTTGTGATCGGTGAAATGCAAGGAAGAAGTCCGCTCCCGAGCGAAAGAGCGCCAAGAGCGACCGCATTCCCCGCTCGCCCTGTGCGAATTAAAGGCAAGGCTAGAGGGAAGACAGGACGCGCGTTCCACGACGCGAGGTCGGTAGCATGCCCAACGAAAGCCAACGGAACGCGATCGTGCAAGTGCTCCGGCTTCGCATCGCCTCATGGTTCCATTTAGCGTCCCAAAACCAAACATATTGCTCAAGGTGTGCCTTGCGTTTTTCGTAGAAATAATTTCTTTATCATGTACATTAAGACGAAAAGTTGAAAGCTCACTAGAGTGTATCGCCCGCAAAGTATGTCTTTTAGTGTGATTTAACTCTCGTACGGCAGGGTCCTCGCGCCGTTGCCGGTCCACCTCGCCCGTTGACGATCGGGCGAGGTGGCTACATGCAACTACTACTACTACACTTTAAGAAAAACATCTGGAGTTCTTTCGTTCTGCTTTTACAAAACATCTGGCGTCTTTCGTTGGTTTATTTCATCAATCAACGGCGTTTTGAACAAAATTTTTATTGTTTAATCACGCACAGGAGAAATCTCACCAGGCACTACCTTGGAGGTAAACAATGGCTGCTAATGGGAATGAGAGACAGAAGAAGTCGGCTTTTAGCTAACACTTACACTTCTACTTCTACTAACGTTTCCTACTGGAACATGCCAATGGCTGCTAATGGGGAATGAGAGACAGAAGAATTCGGCTTTTAGTTAACGCGCACGCTGCGAATTTTTTATTGTTCAACAACGCACAGGAGAAATCTCCCACCGGCACCACCTTGGAGGTCAAAGCGTAAGACTTGTTACGGACTACTACGATGACGACGACTACGAGGGACGAACGGGTGCCGCCTTAAGGAGCTTGGCCCTAAAATTTGGATCGCCGCTCGGCACTGAAAGAATGCTTGCCTCGCACACGCTACTTTACGGGCGGCATAAAGTAATAAGCGCGCCAGCTGCAAATGGTCGGTGGACAGGGACGCCTGATGTGCGGCTCTTCTACAGACGCCGTTGTGTCCTTCAAGAAATCACCAGTGCACGGCTGGTGAAAAAGAGAGAATGTGGCGAAAATGCAGTGTCGGTGTCGCAATTTCATAGCCGCTCAGGTCAACGCAAGAGACGCGCTGCGCTTCAGAGTCATTGCAAACGAAAATTACGGTCACTGACCAACGAGAGAAGGGGAATTGTTCGACGGGATCGTTTCTTTGTTAGACACAACGGAGTGAAACCTACAGACAATTAAAGCGAGGAAGGTATAGGTATATGCGACATTAAATTTAAACTGTGGTGTAGTAATGATTACTATGTAGATTTCAACAAATTAAAGTGGCCGAAGAACACACCTTCCGTCGGTGGGGCCCGAACCCACAACCTTGGTCTGGGACCAAGACGGAGCCGTTCCACGTGTTTTTCTTCTCCATCCTTCTTCCATCTACACCCGACTTCCGGTTGTAGCGTACCCAAAACGGAAGGCCTCTGAGACGAGTTCAGTAAGGAATTATCGTCGACGTCACGGACATCGTACCCGGTTACACAGAGTGGGTAGAAGATCTCTCGGAGCACATGCCGCGTCAGGCGCGTCTGAGCACTGGACAAAAGATGGAGACGCGAAGGAGTTTGCAGATTCCAACAGGGTGCGTTTGATCTGCTGCAGTTTCTCTGTGTATTTAGGAACTAATTTACATGAAATGGCATCAAAGCATATGCTAGAAAAAACATCACCCAAGTGACTATGGTTTGCCAAGATACGTTTCACGTTTAAAATTAAGGAACCTTTCACAGAAAGATCGTTCAGCGACCTGGTAATTAAACACATGTACTTGTCTAATCTTCCAAGCATAGCATCTTCCTCAGACCCTAACGCCAAGGTTACGTCTTATAATAGTTGGGATAATATGTATGCTCCATGCAAGGGGCGCATGAAATCGGCTTGTGATGATATCGTAAACACATCTCGCAGAGTAAAAGAGAAAAAAAGAACATTCCGTCATATTAGGAAATCAAAACTACGACGAAGCAGCTCGTAAAGACCATACGTTTTCCTAGAAGTGGGCCTCAGGTATAGCAAAGCGCTATGTGCTCACGGAGAGGAACGAGTGCTGGACTTCACCGTCAGCCCATTGTGCTTTTTTATGCAACAATGACCCAGAACTGAGATTAAGGCTACCACAATGCCTGCCACGGCACCTCGAAACACTGTATTACAGGCTTCGGTTAATTAGGCATTGCCTACATGAATAATCATCTTAAAGGGGTGCTGACACCTTTTTTCGAAGGCGAGTTTGCTATGCCATGCAAATCTCCTGTATACAGAGATGGCTCCGAGGAAGCGTGAAGCTCAGGAAATGCTGATAAGATGTTTTGTTTTGATATTAAATTCAATTTTTCCATGGCGTACCTACCGACATCGACACTAGCTTGACGTCAGGCTACAGTACTAATTCTGGTGACTTCACGCAGCAGTCTGGCTAGTCCTGATGACGTCAGGTACTAAAAATTCCAAGGTGGCCGCTTGTGCGTCACCAAAACATTCAAAATGGCTGCTTGTGCGTCACCAACGGAGCCATGGTGCGGAGCGATCGTGGAAACGTCACTATATATTGTGCGAGCACGTGACGAGAAGCTCATACCGTGTTGTGACGTCAGGGTACAGTAGGAACCGAAACTACCTCTTAAAAACATACTGCAGTTACTTTTTCAGGGTGCACTCGCGCTTAGCACTACCTTTTCTAGGCTCTTGAGGACTTGGCCTTTCATTTGATGCAGAAAAACGACAACTGAAAATTTTCGTGTCAGTACCCCTTTAACCGCTATTGCCAGAATACAAATCCATGCTGTGACAAATGCGACGCTGTAGAGTCCGTAGAGCACATCTTGCTCTAATGCCAGCATATAAAGACGAGCGAGAATATCAAGAGGACCTACAAACGTTCCGCCGAGGACACTTGACTTTGACGCTAGGCTAGGCTAGGATGCTAGGTGCATGGCCTTGCCCGTCAAAACAGAGTAAAGCAGTGAGCTTTTAGATGCGAAGTAGCTTTTGCTCGGGGCTGTGACCGGCGGCGGTGGTGGCGTCCGCGCTCCACTGCGCATGCGCCTACTCTCTCTCTCGCTCTCCTCCTTTACGCAGGTGTTCGGTCGCCTTCTCTCCTCCCCCGCGCTGCAGCCGCGGCGCAGCCTCTCCTCCCACGCGAGGCAGCCGCGCCGCAGCCAAATACAGCCTGAACCCACTCTCTCCTCTCCGTCCCCCATTTCATGCGTATATAAGCGCGTGCGCTCGGTCGGCTTCCGTCATTCTCGCTTCGCTCCCATTCAGATCAGTTGTAACGTCAACGTAGGCGCCACTCGTTCACTCGGCGCTAACGGAAGGTAACGCACAAACACAACGTAATAATAACACAAACACTAAATAAAAACCTCACAGACTAACGGGAACGTCGAGTGAACGTAACGGAAACTTGGTGTGCGCCCTCAATGCTGCTTCGCATCTCCTCATGGTTCCCTTGAGTGGGAGATGGTGTAATTTTTTTCTTGATCTTTCTTGAATTCGTTGGTTTTGTCTGCAAAAGCTTTTAACAGCCGAGCTGTTTAGCCGAGCGTTGGTCCGTGACCGGTGAACAGAAATGATCAACATCATGAACCGGCACGCGCTCTCTTCGTCCTCCTCCTCTTTTTCATCTTCTGCCTCGGTCCCAGGACACGTGAGCCGATTTCTCCGGCTTGATATGCAATTACTTTGATGGGCGAGATAACGAGTACTGAGGGAGAGAGAGAGTAAGGGAGAGAAATATGCTTGTGGTTCATATTAAGAGTTATCCTAACTTTACTTAAGGGCCAATTAACCGTCAGGATAATTATAAAATAATTGATTGAGTTCATTGAAGTATTCTGAGCTGCTGGGATCGTTGGGCCATGACGGAGCAGATGTCAACCGCTTTTCAGCACTTTTAACAGCGAAGCTCTTAAAAAGTGCTGAAAATTTTGGAGGATGCTTGTGCTTCGCCTTCAAGAGTAGAACGCGATATCGTAATCGGGCCCCGTTTGCATCACCTTCTCAAGTGCTAGCCTACGTTCGCTTTTCGGTGGACACCTTAACCGTGCCGTACGGAAAGGAACGCCTGGGCGCATAACATTTGCTGTTTCAAAACTATCCTGAATGCCTACTGCAAATTTAGTTGTAAAGTTCCCACTACACCGAAATTCCTTTTGCGAATTGGCGAAGTACCCACCACGCGTACGTTAGACAACACGCGCATCTGTACAGCTGCCCACTTTGTTTATGCTGTCGCAGATAGTGATGATCAATTATGCCTGAACGCTTTTTAATGGGTTGGCCTTTAAACCACCCACTCGTTGCACAATTCACGAGTTTTGACGCCTGTCGCGATTCTACGCTTTGCCCCGCAATATTACACGCGTTAAGGAGACTCGTCCCACTACATACCATTCGTATAGGGTTTCTTTTTTTTTTGAGACAATTTCAAGCATGGGCAACATCTATCTACTTGCGGCGCAGAAGGCGTTGGTTTAATTCCCATGTGAACCCAAGATTTTTATGCTTATTTATTAGCATCTATGTCGAATTTTCGCTCACGGACAACGCCGATTTTTCGCTCACTACCAACGACGCCGACACCGACCCCTACAGCGGTATTTTTTACGAAACGAGTACTTCAACCGTTCTTGTAAAATTGCTTAAAGCTCATGATAATTTTATTGCGATTGCAATTATGTGGACACTCCAGGAGCATTTTTGCCGTCGCTGTCGCCGTTGGTGTCGCCGTCATGTTCAGTGTAAAGTCAAAATTGATAACATCGCTCCATGCGTCGTGCGTTCTACGTGCGAGTGAAAGCGCGTGAGCGTTACCGACGAACGCAGCTCATGCAGAGATGAAATGAGCAGACTAGCTCCGTCGCGCGAAACGCGCATGGAGATAAGAGTAGAAGGGGGAGGGGAGTTATAAGCACGAACGCGCAATTTGTGTTTAGAAAAAAAAAGAATAGTACTATTCTCTGATGTACTACATCAGAGGTCATTAACATCAAAAACCCACAGTGTCCCTTATGCATTCACTTAAAGGGGTCATGAACCACTTTTCCAAGTAATGATCTCATGACCTCATTATCGGAGTTAACTGCCTCCCAATTCGATTGCCACAAAGATTTCTCAAATCCGTCAAGAACGAGCGGTGTTACGGGGGTTTGGCGCACGCTCTCAGCGCTTTCTCTCTTTTCTCGTCCCGATGAGCGCAGTAGAAGCTACACAGGGAGGGATGGCACGGGAGAAAGAAGTTGCGTCAGCGCGCGTCATGAAACGCGATCGTTCTCCCACTGTGATTCGCGTGCGCGAGTGTGGCTACCGTGTAAAATTAGCAGACTGAGGAGTGCGGCGCTGGCAAGTGGCGGCACCCCGTGGCAAAAAGCGCATCTGATCGGAACGCCGCTCTCGATTTATGTCGGCTATCTGCCAATGAGGATGCCATGTCCTTTGCGACGCGGAGAAACAGATACGCGACGTCAATTGACAGGCGCCTCGCCCACCAACGAGAGTGAGAACCGGCCTCTGTTTGAAAAGAGGGCGCCTGAGAAAACAGAAACTTCGCGCTCCGCTTGTAGCCTTTACGCGGCGAGCACGACAGCAATATCTGGCTGAGCAGTTTCTAGCCGTGTCAACTTTCCTCAGGATGTGTTTTTTCAACAAGCCCGAGGGGTGCTTCGTGACCCCTTTAAGACGACTGGAAGGCGAAAGCTATCTTCTTTTTCTCCTCGGTCGATGTATTGATACTGCCCCGCCACCCTCCCAAAGCTTTCACCTAACTTGGCTTTGCACTGCCTCCAGGATCGGCCCACCTGTGACCAAGCTACGATGTCGCGTGATGACGTCATACTGTGACGTTACGCCACTGGACGTCACAGTGACGTCATAATGACGTCACGAAATTTTGCGATCTGTGACGTCATCGTGTGATGATTTTTTGCATCGCTCGTGTTGTCGCCGACGCTGCTGGGCGCCGACGTTCAATTTTCGCGTTTCATCAGGCATCTGAGGCTCTAACAACACATTTTCATACATTTTCATACTAGGCAGACGTCTACGAGAGCCACGTACGAAACAGACTTCAGTCGCATCGACATAAATTTACATACACAAGTACATGGATGCAAGATGTCCAATCGGTGTTGTAC
Organism: Rhipicephalus sanguineus; assembly: GCF_013339695.2. Classification (NCBI taxonomy): domain Eukaryota; kingdom Metazoa; phylum Arthropoda; class Arachnida; order Ixodida; family Ixodidae; genus Rhipicephalus; species Rhipicephalus sanguineus. The sequence goes on from NC_051185.1 coordinate 57,241,730, forward strand.
AGATTGAATGCTCAAACGGAAAACACGAAATAGACATGATATTGAACCGATGCATCAGCCCACCAAAAGCAGGCAGGCCGAAATACAAGCTTCACGCATCTATCAGAGACCGGCACAAAAGGCACATGGTCCCTTATCCATTCGCCGAAAACGATTCGAAGGCGAAAGCCGCTTCTTCACACTCTACTGAATTCATCCCCTCCACCCCTCCGAAGCTCTCTGCCGGGTGTCTAGCGTTGACTCCGTGATCGGCCCACTTTTGACCAAGCGACGATTTCATGCGAACGTCGCCAGATCACCTCATGGGGACGTCACGAAATTCCGCGATTTGTGACGTCATAATGACGCCACGTGATTATCGCCGTACCAAAAGTCACATGACCCCAATTTCAAATGACGTCACAAATCTCGGCGATTTGTCACGTCATGTGACATTGGGGTGACGTAACTTTTGATACGGCCGCCGTACATGCATTCATTCACTTGAGTACCGGCCACGTAACATTTTTAGCGAGCTTGTTATTGCTTTGTTGTTTTTTGTTACCATTCGTGTTGATGCCGACGGTCTGTTTTCGCGTTTCACGAGGCATCTAAGGCTTTCGGCTTAGCATGAAGGAATTCAGCCTCACCAAAAAAACAAGACCGCACCCGACAGGAGAAAGGTGCGCTTCGAACGACTTAGTGCATTATCACTGCACTCTGGGATGACTGCCAATTGTGTGTTCAGAACAAATTGTTGACGATTTAGGGTGCTACGGGAAGCTACTATGGGACAAATTCGTTTAAGAGAATTTTATTTTCTGGAAGTGTTCTATATTACAGAATACTTATTGATTTGATACAATTGCGTACTCAAGTCATTCATAATATATTATAATATGCATGCATATGTACAATGGGAACTGTTTGTACTTGCAAACAAAATTCCAAGTTTGCACAACGACATCTACGTACGTTTCATGGAAAGGGCAAATATTTGCATACAACATACTATTTGCAAGCTTCAGTGAAAGGTCAAACACTGGCCTAGCTTCTCAGCAAGGAAGGAAGGCCATGGACACCCTATCCTTTTTAAGAAGAATAAATCGTGTTGACCAGCGCCGGGGGAAAGCGGGCGTCCCCGCAGGTGCGCCAGTCCCCTCCGCTTCCACAAAGCAAAAGCACTAATACACATTATCAGCTCAACAACTTGAAGAAAGACTTAAGAATGTAGCTTGTTCACAGGTCTACTACTACTGCCCCAACATCGACCTCTATCCTTTCAGTAGCAAGGGTAGTCCAAGGTTTTTTTGCAACTTTTCTAAGAACTGCTCGTCTGAACTAAAACATTTACGTGTCCCGAAGATATCCTTAGATTATATTTCATAGGAGGCAACAAATCTTATTTTAATCTCTAGAACGCGATCAGGCAATGACATTTTAATGCTTATCTAACGAAGGAGGATTATTACTAAAGGTCATTCCAGGATGTAGGGAGCCAGAAAAGAACTTGCAGCGGGAACTCCCTGCAGGGGCAGTAAAAAAAAGTTAAATGGACACTAAAGAGCAAAACGATTTTTCTCGCATTAGTAAAGTACCACGATACCAAAAACACCACGCTTGCTGCGAGAAGACGCTTAACAAGCGAGAAAACGCGCAAAAAGAAAATACAGGTGGCGACGCCACCTTGAAATTCCCGCACCATTTGCCATGACGTCACATATTTTTGACGGCGCCTGCTTGGGACTACGTAGTTCCTAATCAGTTAAATCAAAGTACATTATCCTCTGAGGGGGCAGAGACTTGACATAACGAGTTTGTGGAAATTTCGTCGAGCCAGTGGGGCCAAAATACGTTAAATGCTCTTTGAAATCTTTTACGTCACGAATGGCAAAGTTCGGCGCGAAATTTAAAAATGAAACTTTGAACTTGGTTTTCTCCTCTAATAATAAA